>NC_048437.1:24960865-25207358 GCF_004353265.1 Vitis riparia
GGTAATTGAATAATATAAAAATAGGTATTAAATCAAATTCAATCTTAAGAATATTTAATCATTTCAATAATTTTTTTAGGGTATTTGGTTTCTTAAAGAGTATCAAAAAGAGAAAAATAAAACCATAAAAGAAAGTAATTTCCTTACGTTTAAATAATATAAAGAAAAGATAAGGAAAAATATCACAAAAATAAAAGAGAAATAGGCTAAATAGTTTTAATTTCTTCTCACTTTGCTTAGAATTAAATAAAAGAAAAGTTGAAAAAATGTATTGTTTTTTCTTTTAAATGTTTAATTTTCTCTCTTGATTTTTCATGAAAAAAAAATTAATACTTTTTCTTATTTTTCTTTTTCCTGAAACTTTTGAAGAATCAAATACAGTCTCAATAACAAATATATTGTATATGGAATAGATATGAAGTAGAGGATGATTTTGGATATATCTATGAAGTTACCTTCTCCAACTAGCTAAATGGCCACATGGAAGGAGGCTTAACTTCCAACTCCAACTCGATCTGATGATCTTTTTTCCTCTTTGAGGGAGCCTTTTAAGCAGCTCAGGCGGTATCATGCCCTTAAACTCATCAAGGATTCCCTTGATTGTCTTGGGTAAGGGTTCCCCTCCTTAAGTGTAGCCAAGTAGGTCACCTACTTCTTCTTTAACCCCTTTTTTACTTGCATAGCTGATAACAAAAGGTTTTGAGCATACCTTTGGTGACCATAGGGACTACAGATGGTGTCTCCTTCTCCAAGATATCATGGAACATAGGAATGATAGTTGCACTATCTCTACCTTGCATAGGAAGTCCATCCCTAACACACTGTTGAAGTCGTGCATCAGTGCCACTATAAAGTCCATCTTGCCTTCCCAAATGTCAATATGTAGGGTAACCCCTCATGCTACATCTTAAAGTGGCTTGGTAGCAAAATTGACTCCCATAAGCCATTGACCTTCCTTGGATGTATGGAGCTTTAGTTTCTTTACCTCATCCACAAAGACGATTGTGTGACACCCTTGTCCGCCATGGCCTTGATGGGCTTGTCATTCACATAGGCTCCTACGTACATTAACCCTGTGTTGAGAGGTGTCTTAGCCACTAACTTAGTCTTGACAATTGATGTGTGACTGGTTCTGGGTTCACCTCTTTACATAATAAAATCCCATTCTCAGGATATGTATTAAGATCAAGCAAATTAGTTACTTCTACCACGCCAAGCTCACACCTCACTTCCTCAAACTCACAATCATCAGAGTCATCCTCGAAGCATGTCCCTGAGGCTTGGTTCTCCTCCAATACCATGTTATCAACATTGGAGGAATAAGAAACTTGTCTACAATCACTACTGACCCCTGATACATGACGGCCAATCTTTTGAATGCCCATTGAAAAAGAAAGGACAATGAGGGCAATGATCTGGTTCCACAAAGTCAAATCATCAGAACAAAAATCCTGATTCCCAGAAGAAGCCTGGAGTATGAACAAATCCTTAGCCATTGTCGCAACTTATAGCAACCAATTCTGATTGTTAATAAGCAGAAACAAGTAAAAGTAAGAAACTCTATAATCTATCAGAAGATTTTGATCTGTGTAATCTAATAACAGTAAGCTCCCATTAGATGTACAAATATGATTACATCATTAAGAGCTTTGATCTTGGTCATAGCCATCCTTAGAAATGGAAGCCATGGCAGTATCCTCTGTCAGCATGTACACGGAAAAGCCATGGCAGAACACTGGAACTTCATAACAAGCATGCACACAAATACGCAATTTGGCAATTGGGAAATGGTATGCATATGCGTGTGCACCCCGGATGATGCCCCATTTTGAATGTAGAATGAAATGAGAAAATAAACTTTGCCATTCGGATGATTCAAGGACAGTTTCTCCTTTATGACCATTCAATTTCTAGTCACCTCATGGTAAAACCTAATAGTCAAGGATCCAAACCCTTCAAACAAATCAAACAATGAAAAATCCAAGTGATACCATTGGATATGCATGCATATAAATAACGAATAACTCCATCTCCTCTACATATGCATATCATCCACATATTGAATCGATTACATCTCCTAGCCTGTTTGCCTCACCACCAAGGTTTCTCAACGTTGTTTTTACTGTCATAGCACTTGTTTTTCTTCTGAGTGTCCAACCACACAATGCTGCTAGGGTTCAACAAAGGGGTCCTGTCCCCCCTCCTAGCCCAAATCCATGTGACAAAATCCCCGTTGGAGGCCCTCCTTGCAAAAACCCGCCTGCATCTCCTTCAAGAGCACATGCCACCGCTCCAGCTGTCAAGGCTACCATGCACAAGTGACATTTTTATAAGCCATCAGCTCCAAGTATACGTAGTTTATTGTCGTGTTTGTCATCTGAATAAACTGATTTGCAGGTCATTTTGGCTTTAGTATCTGTAGACTATTTTTCATCTTTTGATGAGGTTTATGTTAAACGAATAACGTAGACGAGTTCTATGTGTTCTGTGTATTAATTTCGCTCTTGATGCATGCTGTAACGATGTGAAGTTTGTACACTACATGATATATAAATAAAAAGTAGAAAGTTGAATCATGAACAAATTTTTGCTTCGTGATCTTTCGCATGACTGAAACTCAACAGTCTATTAATTAGCGATTTACTTTTATTACAAAGTAGAATATATTATCATAGAATGATTTGCCCTGTAATTGAACTTTTCAAATTTGTGAATCAAATTTTAAAGCATGCAGATCTGTTTTATTTTTTTTTTGGGGTTGAACAAATTTGTTATGTCTATATATATATATATATATTGGTATATTTTCATTGTATATTTTATGGATATATGGGGAGAAAGACATCGAAGCAATTGAGTCGTTGAGAGGCCCAAACTAACCCAATTGACTATACTTTTTTTGAGGCTTGTAGTGGTGTGTGACCATCTCCAACATTAAACACTCATCCCAAGGTCATTTTCATGGAGCAACATTATTGCATACCTAACAATCGCTCCTCCAACATGAGGCTTTTTTAACACCAACCTTAAAACATAGCTCTAATACCACTTGTTAGAATAAAAAAAACTTAATTATCTCATCTAAAAATCAATTAACTATCAGTGAGATTAAGTTAATTCTCTTTATGTGGCTTGATGTCATTCATTCATATTCATCCTGAGACTTATAATAGAGTATAATAATCCCCAATCCTACATACTCATCCCAAAATTAGAAGCATTATTGCATACCTAATAAATATGTTTTTTCCTTTTTCATCATTTTTGCTTCTCACGGTGTTAGGACATTTTTATGTATTGGCAATTTATTTTTTTTTCATTTTGACTAAGAAATCTTTTTAGATAATAACTTCCTCTCTATTGAAGATTCAAGGTTATTGTGTGTTCAACCAAGTAGTCACAAGTAAGTCTAAAATATTTTGTTAAAGGCAAATTAATTTTTTTGGAAGTTTTAAAATTGAATTAAAATGTCTTCATTAATTTTCGGCAACTTTGAGAATTTATTTTTAATTAATTTTTGAAAGTCAATTTTTTTTAATAAAATTATTTTATTAATACATTTTTGGGAAGTTGGTATTTTGTTTTATAATTAATTTTTAGAAAGTTTATGATTTTATTATTATTATTTTTCAATAAATTCTTTTGTTGATTAATTTTTGGAAATTTGATATTTTACTTTTTAAGAAAATTATGTTTCTAACTCTCTAGGGTCTTAGGCATATATATATCCTACCTAAATATGTTTTTGGGTTGGACACTTTGAGAATCAACCAACTTGCCCTATTATTCCCAATTTCTCAAGAAAGAATTTACAAAATTGAATTCTAGGTTTTGTTAGAAGGATTTGTATCCTCTCAAAAGTTGAGAGGAATCCAATGAAGTATTGGAGGTACTACATCATAGATATGGATCAAAGTATAGGTGCTAAATAGTAAGTCTTTAGAGTAAAATGGTTAGGTAAATTTGTGTACTTAATTTAATCTCAAATAGTAAATTATAAATTAAAGGTCTTAAGCCCTGTGGTTTTTTATCACCATAATTAATGTGAGGGTTTTCCACATAAAAAATTACTATATACCTTGATCTTTGATTACTTCGAGTATAGATCATGTATCTTGATATTCATCATTGGTGCATAAATTAATAATTTAATATTTTGAACTTTATTGATAATTTAACATGCATGTTAGTAGACCTAGTTTTATATGCTATGAATTTCACCCTCGGTTACAGTATATACAAGGTCCAAAGTATCGGTTGAGACAAGTACAACTTAGCCAAGTCATATCTGCCTTAGGCAAGCCTACTTCGAAATCGATATTTGAGTTTGACTCAAAGATGGTCTAGATCAATTCAAAATGAGAAGCAGCCTAGAACTTGAGCCTTGAGGAGAATCAATCACAGATGGTTTTATTCTCATTCACCTAGTTGGAAAAAAAAAGGGGTTTGAAAGAGAAGAAGAGGATGGGGAGGATGGTTTTATTCCCATTCATCCTATTGTAGAAAAAGAAAAAAAAAATGGGTTTGAAAGAGAAGAAGAGGACATAGAGGATGAAAAAATTGGTCTTGGGAATTGAGGTAATGGCTTTACCATGGGTGTTAAGGTATTTATAAAATGTGTAATCAATATAATGGTATTTATACCATGGGCAATGAATATAATGAAATAAATAGAAAGGTAAATATAAATTATAAGAATTTAATTTAATTATATTTTAAATAAATTACTAACTTTTTAAATACAATTAAATAAGATGTATAAATTAAATTTCATTAGATAACATATTACTAAAAAAAATTAATCATCACTTGTATCAATATTAACAATTGAAAATTTTTATAATTAATCAAATTTAATATAAAGGTATTAAATAAAAGAACTTTTAATATTAAAAAATAATACACATATTTTTATGTTTATTTAAATAATATTAAATATAATTAAACTTAAAAATTTATAAAAAGTATATTTAATTATATACATTTTGTCTGTCGTCCAATACCGAGCGGAGATACCGAGACCGATGTGCCTCAAGACCTCCCAAGTTAATGACCGAGACCATGACTTTGAACCATAGGTATATTGAGAATCCATAACTTAATCAACCCAATTAACACTTTTATCATGTGCCTTTGGGGAAAAAGGGAGAAAAGTTTTATACGCATTTTTCTTGCATTTTCTCACAAGATTTGAACAGAAGAAAACAAGATCATAAACAAGCTTTGTGGTGGTGTGGAAATGGCATGCATATGCGTATACACCCTGGATGATATCCCATTTTGAAAGGACACGCACAGTGTCTTAAGTCTTGACGATAATGGAAAGGTCGGTGAATGTGAGTGGAATCATCTGCAAAGAGATGATCAATTCTTAATTAGTAGTGTATGTTAATGAGAAAAAACAGCTTAACATCCAAAACTCTATGACCAAACCCCAAAATTTCAAGCCTCAATTCAAGTAAACACGTCCCTATCAAACTTTGCTCTTTGCTCCAGATAGGAAGAAATTACAATATAATAAAAAACACAGTACTGACAGACCACGATCCCAAGATGGGCCACTGCAGTACAGTATTCTCGAAACGTAAGCCTCCATTAAACAACTGTCATCCCTTGATGTGAATGTAAAATGAAATGAGAAATTAAACTTTGCCATTCAAGTAATTCAAGGGCAGTTTCTTCCCTTAGGAAGTTGTACTAACTCATAGGTTTCATTTTTCTAGAAGGAATCCATCTCATCTTGCATAGCTTCGTGAAAACTCTGTGGCTCCCCCTCATCAATTACTAACATGTACTCAGAAGAGGGAATTCTAATGGAGGGACAATGCTCTTTAGTAGACATCCTAACTTGGGGTATCAAATCCTCCTGGTTCTCGTGTTAAACTAGCTCCTGTGCAGGTATGTCATTTGCACTATCACCTCTTGGTAGCTCATCAATTTCCTCATCTTCATTTCTAGGTTGCTCTAATGGTAGAGGAATAGGTACCAACTCAATGAAGTCATCACTTGTACCTTTAGATTGATTTGCTTTGTTAAAATCTCCCAAGGTTTGATCCTCTTGGAATACCACATCTCTACTTCACACCAACTTATTCTTAGTTGGATTCCACAATTTGAATTCAAACTCTTCATCACCATACCCAAAAAAGACATGTGGAATTGCCTTATCATCAAGTTTGGATCTTTGTTCTTTAGGAACATGCAGAAAACTTTTACATCCAAAGACCCTCAAGTGGGAATAGGAAACATCTTCTTCTGTCTATGCCTTCTCTGGAACCTCAAAGTTCAATGGACCTGATGTAGACCTGTTTATCAAACAGTAGGCAGTCTGAGCACCTTCACCCTAAAACACCTTAGGCAACTTTGCAATATTCAACATACACCTAACCCTCTCAATGATGGTGCGATTCATCTTTTCAGCCACACCATATGTTGTGGAGTGCCATAAACTTTTTTTCTCATGCCTTATACCATTCTTAGTGCAGTAAGTTTCAAACTCCCTTGAGGTGAAGTCACCTCCATTGTCAGACCTGAGACACTTCAATTTTCTTCCAGTCTCTCTCTCAACCATGGTATGAAACAGT
Organism: Vitis riparia; assembly: GCF_004353265.1. Lineage (NCBI taxonomy): Eukaryota > Viridiplantae > Streptophyta > Magnoliopsida > Vitales > Vitaceae > Vitis > Vitis riparia. Next base: position 24,967,450 of record NC_048437.1, read on the forward strand.
AGAAAATACTGAAAGACTTGATCCTTTGATCTAAGCAAATAAATCCATACCTTCTTCGTAGCATAATCAATGAAAGTGACAAAGTACCTATTTCCTCCAAGATTTCCATATCTATGAGGCCACAAACATCAAAGTATACCAACTCCAACTTCTCTAACTTCTTAGATCTGCTACTAAGGGAAACCCTATGTTGTTTTCTGAACAAACAATGATCACAAGAAGACAAAGATTCATTTTTGGCCAATGGAATTAAGGACTTCCTTAACAAAACTTGCAATCCTTTCTTACTCATATGCCCCAACCTTTTATGCCATAACTCCAAGGAAGTACCCTTTATAGCATGTAACTCAGAATTACAAACTTTTCCTTGGGTCTTGTACAAAGTGCAACATGCTTCTCCTTTTGCAACAACCAATGGGCCCTTAGTAAGCTTTCATTTGTCTTTGCCAAAGTGGTTTCCATAACCTTGCTTGTCCAAGACAAAGCCTGACATCAGATTAAGGCGTAAATTTGGAACATGCCTTACATATTTCAATGTCAACTTGCACCCTATATTGGTTTCAAAGCAAACATCACCTATCCCTACAATCTTGGAGTGACTAGAGTTTTTCATCTTGACTGTGCCAAAGTCTTTAACTCTATAATAAGAAAACAACTCCAAGTGAGGAGTAGCATGGTAGGAGGCTGTAGTGTTTATAGTCCACTCAATTCCTTGCTCATCTACATGCAAACACTCATTTGAGAGCACTAAAATTTCATCATTGTTGGATGGAGAGGCTGTGGTATTCTTTTCATCTTCTTTTTCTTGATTCTGCCTATTCTATTCCTTTTTCCAAATTCGACAATTCCTTTTCATATGCCCATCTTTTCCACAATGGAAACATTTGATTTTACCTTTGGATTGGGACCTTCTCTCAAGCTTGTCATGACCTTTACCCTCTATCCTTGTTTCTTCTTCTATCCTTTATGATGAGGGTCTGTGCATTTTCTATGTCATAAGCCTTCCTTCTTATCTTTTCATTGAACAAATTTCCCTTCACAAGCTTCATAGACAATGCACCATTCAGAACAGAGTCGCTAATAGTCACAACAAAAGTTTCCTAACTGTCTGGTAATGAACACAACAACAAAGATCCTTGCATCTCATCATGAATAACTATTTTCATAGCAGCCAATTGATTAACAATGCTTTGAAAAGCATTCAAGTGATATGTCATTAGTGTTCCTTCCTTTAGCTTCATATTCACCAACTTTTTTAATAAGAAAATTTTATTCCTAGCATTTTTTTGTTCAAACATGGATTCCAATTTCTTTTAGAGATTATGGGAATTTGTTTCATTTGCCACATGGTGACGCGAGGATGTGTCAATTTATTGCCTAATAGAGGCAATTGTCTTTTTGTTCATCTTATTCTATTCCAAATCAGAAATATCTTTAGGCCTAGCTTCTTTACCTTCAAAAGTATTTGACAAATCTTTGATGGTGGGAAAATCTTCCATCATGGACTTCCACATAGCCTAATTTGAATTGTTAAGTTTTATCACGGAGGTTGAGTTCCCTTCTATCTCCATCTCTTTCAAGAATAAAAGTTCCACAACCAAACTCTGATACCACTTGTTGGGAATATAAAGGGAGAGATCTAGAGTATTAACTTGCCAAATTTAAAAGATTCCTCCACAATAATAACAACCACTCAACAATAATAACCACCTCTCAAGAATAATAACAACTTAACAAGAATCAAGAATATTCAACCACAAAATAGGACACCAAATATAACGTGGAAAAACCCTTTGAATAGAGGTAAAAAACCACGGAGAAAATTTCTTCCACTTCAATAAATGGGGATACAATACTTAAGTCCTCACCTGAGGTAGGAATTCATCACTCAAGGAAACATAAATAGAAATCAGGGAGAAAACATACCACAGGGATTCCCTAAAAAGGTTGATGAAAAGAACTTGTAACTTCATCCTTGAGCACTAGAATAGTGCCCAGAAAAACAAACCTTGATCTTCTTTCATTTTCTCAATCAAATGCCCTTTTCTCTTAATACCAAAGCCCTAATGCTATTTATATATCCATATTTGGGCTTAAGGAAATCCCAAATATAAAATAGCCTAATATATGGGCTCATGGGCTAGACAAACATAGCCCAACAACTTCAAACCTTTTCAATCTTTTTTTACTTAAAATTCAATACACCCTTTGCTTATATCTCTTCACTCTTTATGCAATTTTCTTTCTCTTACTAAATCCTATTTAAAACCTCATATTTGTAAAGTCTTATGGATGAACCCAACATCAATAGTTTCCTAATCATAGTTAAACTTGAAAAAGGTAATTTACCAAAACACAAACTCTATTATAAATATTGACTTTCCTAAATATAATAAATAGATAATTTAAACCAAATACCAACAATCTCTACCTTGATTAAAATTTATCAATCTTTCATAATTAATGAGAATAAATATGTGCCAAATTCAAACTATCATCGAACTTGATTTCAGAAATTGTCTTTGTTTTCTTTATAACTTAATTCATTTTGAAAGTGTTTTCATCCTTGTGTTAATGAGTACACTTAGTGAAAAACAGAATCTTGATCATCTTGTGGCCTCCATCTACTTCGACAACTTCTTTACTACTAGTAAAAGACATTTCATGATGTGACTCCACCTTCATAGCTCCACCTAAAATTATCTTTCCAATCAAGTTGTATAAATTTTTCATCTTTTTCCCTATCATAGCTATCAAAGCACTTTAATTGATATTCATAATATAATTTTTTTTTTTTTTGGCAGAAAAATCATAGAGAAGAGTATCCAAAGCCTCTAAAGAAATTAAACTCTTTCTCAACTTAGAAATATGCTAAACATTACTCAACATTCTCATAATACCATCAAATATCCTCACCTTTATGGTATCAATCTTAATGACTTTAGAACTTGAATCATTGCCCATTCAAACAATAAAATTTAAAACCTAAGATTCAATTTTTTTTTATCAACTATAACTAAAAGAAATCATCTTTCTTATCAAACTTTTTATCAACAATATTAATAAAATTTGGAAGCTTATTGGAATTCAAGATTTTTTCTTACTGGTTGGTGTTTTTGTCAATTCTTCACAATTCCTTCTTATATGTCCCTTTCTATGGTTGTAATAACACTCTTTCAAGAACTTCATTCATTTTTTGAAAGTAAAGCGTGCCCCCAAAAGGAAGTTCAAGTTATAAGAAAGAAGCTCCAAAATTCATTCCACGATTAGGGGGTCTAATCTTATTTAATGCTGACCTAATTTGGAAGAGGTTTTTCAAAACTAATGCCGGAAGTTCAAGTTATAAGAAAGAACCTCCAAAATGCCTAGATCAGACTGTGTACTCTTATTTAACGCTAACCTAGTTTGTAAATATTTCTTAATTTTTTTTATTAAATGACTTATACCAACTAGTATATATGCGCACCTAATTCAATAGGGAGAAAATTAAATATGCCGACCAATGAGTGACTCCTAATAGGTTTAGCCAGCTTGCCGAATGGTGAACCACCCTCAAGGAAATGACGATTAAGGACAACCAAGACAACTCTTCAACTTAACATCAAAATCATTTTCCTTTTCACATATATATAATTTTTTATGTTCAAAAAGGTCATAAGATGCATGCACATGTGTACAGTAATCAAGTAATATCAGACGTAGTTTCTTCTTTAAGACCACTTCAATTTTCAATCTTCCAAAGCAAAACCCTATAAGTACGTGTCAACAGTCAAAGAAACCCTTCAAACAAGCCAAACTACCAAAAACTCCATTCATACCATTAGGAGCATGTATGCATATAAATAAAAAATATTTAGTTAAAAGAGATGAGTTAATTCTTAAATTGTGAATTTAACAATTCCCAATTTTATTTATTTATTTATTTTTTGTTTAAAGTAACCGTTTTTTTACATAAATGCCTCTTACAATTTCAAGTATTCATAGAGAGGTTTCAAAAGAAAATTATTTTTATAAGAAAATAATGATATGTAGCTCGCTCTGGTTGTCATGCCATGCCTCCCCCTGCGGTTGTCATGGCTACTGGACGGTAAACATATATAGATGAATGAAGCTCGCTCCTCCATGGGAGCCACCAAAATCAGAAATTCTTACAATTCTCTAGCACCAAAATATACTTCTAATTAATTCTAGTAAGACCATAGGTCATGTATATATATAAGTCCTGTATATAGCACCAAAATATATATAAGTCCTGTATTTTTTCATTCTTGTGATAAAGTTTGTGTTTGTTAGAACAAGAAAGAAATAATCATTATCACTATTTACTTGTGGTACCCTTCTGAAGTTTTTTACGCTATCTACAAAGATAAATGAGAATAAATGAATAAGATGGAAATCATATGGGCATACATATCTTTGGTAGCTGATTTACCATCTTCATCATGTTTCTTAGTTTTGCATTCATGCATGGGGCTGTGAGCATCAGTCATATTCAAACATTTGATTATTGAGGAGGATGTCACGTAAAGGCTGTGAGCATCGCGACCAAACCAACAAACATTCAAGCCCCAATTCACTAAAAAAATCCGTTCCCACCATAAACCTATTCTTTGATCAAACTTAGTTCCCCACAAAGGAAGTAAACAGTACAAGAAAGGAAGTAATCCACTAGTCGTCAGTCAGAAAAGTGGTATACAAACCGTGAAACTTTTTAAATGCGACAGTTTGCATGAGACCAATTCTAACTTAATTTGGAAAATATTTGTTAGGAAATGATTTTGGTGGCCGTCATGCTGCTACTTTATTCGGTGGGGCAACATCATGCAAAAGTATGATGTTACAGGTTAATTAATAAGCTAAATTATTGAAGTCATGCTTTTAAATATTTCAATATCATCCACTGTATTTTGAAGAAGCAACAATTCACAGAGATAAAGTGGGAAGTAGATATTTTTTATTTAACTGATTTTTATTATTATTATTATTATTACAAAAATTATAATTATCATTGTATTTAATAACAGTAGATTTTTTAATTTATTTATTTTTGGGGTGGCGGATGCTTACAATTAATGACCTATGAAAATTTTGTCATTGTATGTAATTCAAACCTAGTATCTTTATGACCTTCTCAATTTCTAGTCTATGCCGTGGCAAAACCCTTGTATTCAAGAGCTAAAAAAACCCTTTCAAACAAATGAAACAATGGAAAATCAAAGTTATAACATTGGGTATCCATGCTTATAAATAGCAATTAATATGATCTCCTCCACATATGCATGTCATCCCAGATATCATATTGATTCCATCTCCTAGTATCTTAGCTTAAACCCCACCAAGATCATGAGGTCTCTCACAATTCTTTTAGCTGTCACTGCAGTTGTTTTTCTTCTGAGTGTCCAACCACACCATGCTAGTAGGGTTCCTAATGGAGAGAAAAAAGAGTGGAAGAAGAAAAGAATTAATATTGTCTTGCAGTCTCTGCAGGCGGGTCCAGTTTCTCCTTCTGCCCCAAGTCCATGCACCCGAATTCCCGGCAAAGGCCCCCCTTGCATGATCAACAAGAACTTTGCAAGCCACGCCCTGCCTCCCCCTGGCCAAGCCCGCCTGCCACCTCTCCGGTTGTCATGGCTACTAAGCACAAATGAAGCTTCACCATGGCCACTACCAGATTTCAGAAATTCTAACTAGTCATTTGCACCAAGTATAACTATTATTCATAAAATCATGGGAATAAACTGAGTTGCAGCTCATGTTTGCTTTTGTAATTTTTTCATCTTTCCGTAATGTTTGTGTATGTTTTGTACACATATATAATGAATAAAAAATAAATAACATGCATCAATTAATTGTGTGCAAGTATGTTGTGTATTATTTTCACTCTTGATGTGGTGTGACCTTGTGGATTCTGAATAATTCATGCTACAAAAATAAAAAGATCAAGTTTAAATTATGAACACATTTTTCCTTGGTTGTGGTGATCATTGATATTCTGAATATGTAAAACCAAATAGCATATTTTATCAAACATCACAACATTTATTTTAAATACTTATAATTTGTTGTATAAACCTTTCAAAATTTGTGAACATGCAAGTCCATAGAGATACATACTTGGAATAATTTGGATGAACAACTTTAATAGATATAACAATTAAAACCTTATATTAAATAGTTTTCATATGTTTAATTTCTCTTTTAAGGATGACGTTAAATACTTTCACTACTCTCTCTACCGGAGAGAGAGAGGGAGTATATTCAAGAATACCTTTTCTCTATTGTGCATATGTTATTGGGTTAGATTTAGAAAAAAACATGAAATAAATCCCTAAAAATAATTACCCATGCATCTTTCATATGTGGATGCATGAATTTAATTAGAAACAAGAAATAATATATATATATATATTACCCCAATTTGATTTCACAAGTGCAAAACTCTCCACAAGAACACATGCATGCCCTTCTAGTCTTGTGCTAGAAAATTAGAACTCTTGAAAGACAAAAGGAGAATAGGAAGACTATCTTCCAACAAATGAAAAACAAGTGTTGAAATTATGATGCACTTTCATCCTTTTATTGACATAATGATAAATCATGGCATTTTTCAAAATTTTGTAATTTTAAAAATTTTATTGGTGACTTTATACCTATTATAAGATCATAATTTATTTGTGAATTTACAATTTGATAACTTCATAATTCACTAGTGACTTTGTAACTTCTATTTGTAACCTTGCAAGTTATTGTGACTTTACAACTTTTGTAATCTTACAATTCATTGTAACTTTGCAACTTTTGTAATGTTACAATTCATTAGTGTCTTTACCTTTCTTTGTGGCATTACATTAATTCATTGTATATTTACAACCTTTTCTAACTTTACAATTCATTACAATATTTTAACTTCTAAAGTAAATGTCTATTATTAATAAACTTATTCATATGTTATGAACTCTTCATATTTCAATAAGTTAATTGTTTCTTCTGAATAATCTAAGGTGAGGACATGTAGCATGGGACCTTCGTGGGATCTCTACATCTCTAGTAAGTTTATTTCAAATGAACTTGTCAATTACAATCATATTTAAAACAAATTGCAATTTCACCCAAAAAAAATAAGAGATAGATTAGTAAGTTCCATACTTACATATTAATTCTTCCACTAACTAATATTCCTTACAAGTTTTGAAGTCGGATCAAGATAATTGTCATTCCCTAAACTTATAAGTGTGTCACCTCTTATAATTGGACCTTTTAGAAAAACCAATTTAGAAAATCTTAATATATGACATACTAAATAGATATATACACTTAAAAAAATTCTTTCTAAATTGACTGGTCGGTATTTTAAGACAATTTATATGTGACACAATCTTAAATATTCTCTCCTACTATAGAAGCAATGTATCCTTTATCAAATATCCACTAATTTTTATATATCATGTATAAAACCCAACAGATCCATATATAATCCATTATTAGACATCAACAGTTGATAATAACAAATCTATACAAAATCAAATACAAAACATAGTAACATCCTTAAGTCTAAGGATTTTATGTAACATTAAACAAAATAAACAATAAGAGGTCCAAAAATTGTCTTGTGATGGTACAGTTTTGTGATTATCACATTATAATCACCCATGAAGTTTATTAATAGCTTCTCAACTTTAGTGAATACCATCACTCTATCATATATAGTAGTACAATTCATGACAACTTTTAATAAGCATATTATCCATTACAAGCTTATAAGTTGTAAACATATTTTAAGATTATAAAGAAATTAGAAGTCATATCTCATTGTTTATAATCTCTATTATCAAGATGATTTTTATACAATATAATCTAAGGATAAATATCATCAATTGTGAAATATAATTTGTAACCATGAAATGCATGGAAAATTTATTGTCTATTGGCTTTAAAGGTATGCAATTCTTTCAGTCAGCCCAATAGAGTTGTGGGTCGTCTCATTTTTTGATACAACTGCGAGGCCCAGACCAACCCAGATTTACAATAAATATAAGCGTCTCTTGGTAATCCAATATTTGGGAATATCAAAATTTTATCTCAAAGGCATGATTTTTGAAAGCAGATTGTTCTAGGCTTTGAATTAGGGCAACATGAGATGTTTGATATAAGAAGTGGGGAAACATGAGGTGTTTCCTGAAATCAATAGTGTATATAATGTTATGTAATACTTCTCTCTCGTCCATGAATTGGGTGTGGTTGGTCGAACCACATTAAAACCTTGTGTATCTTTGTGTTTTGGAACTAACATTGTTTGTATTAGAGCTTCCGTTGGCACAAGAAACTGGTATTAGCTAGAGCTCACAATGAAGATTTCTAGAAGAGTAAAGGATAACACAGCACACAAGAGTATGACAAGGAATTTGAATTGAAGGTAAAGTCGATTGTTATTTTATCGAATGTGATACAAAAAGTGTGTCATAGAAAGATGGAAGATTGATTTAATGAAATTTGAGCCAAGGCGGAGATTGTTAAAAAGTGTTTCAAATTTTTAATTAGTATAGATTCCTTTTTGTAAAGAACATTGTATAGAATATTTCCTAAATTGATTTTTTATTGTAATATTAAATATCCTAATAGAATAAGGAAAAGAATATCTCTATAAATATTCTAGGTTATAAGGGGAAAAAGTTATAGATGGAGATGGGCTTATAAAGATTATACATGATGGATAGGGATGAGAGAAAGAATGTGAGACACTTAGTGGAGCGAGAGGGCTCATAGTTCAGGGTGTAGATACATGTTCTCACAATGTAGGTTACAAAGGGTTTGTGGATGAGGTGTTGAACACTTTGATATGATGGTCAAACCAACTTTTATGGTAAAGGTCATTGAGAATATGGAATGGTACTTCATTCGGTAAGTATAGAAAAAGTATCACTAATCAAGTGGTGTCATGTATACATAAGTCTCATTATTTGTAACATAGTTTCATTTGTTTGTATCGTTATCGTTTGGTCTCATTTACTTGTACCATCATTCAATGGACTACAAAGAATTTGTGGATGAGGTACTAAACACTCTTATGATAGTCAAATAAACTTTTATAGTAAGGATCATCGACAGTACAAAACGATACTTTTTTGTTAGATATCAAAAAGGTACCATGAATTAGGCATAGTCATATATACATATATAAGTCTCATTATTTGTAACATAGTCTAATTTGTTTGCACCCTTATAGTTAAGTCTCATTTGCTTGTTCCCCGATTTAGCAGTTCAGATTTCATCATACATATTCAATGGTCCAAATAAGTATTAATGCAATACCTTAGTTTTTTTTTTTTACAATAATTATCTTTTGCTGAGAAGATGATGAATTATACTTAATATTTTGCTTTGATGACCTGTCATTGTTCTTAGTAGCTCTTGGGATCTCTTTGGTTTGTTGAATGCTCAACACTTGTTAGTTCAATTTATCAATTTTGGCCTTTTGAGACTTTGATGCGTGCTTCATTAAGCATTTAGCGTGGCATGCACATTATCTTAATTAAAAAAATATGTAGACAATATAATAGTTGAGAATAAAAAAGTTAAAAAAAATCTGAAAAAAATAATGAAAAATTTAATAATTTTAATTAGATGAGTTCAACAAATTAATAAAAAAAAAATCTATAACATTTGAAATTATTTTCAATTAATTTTAATAATTTTAAAAATTGAAAAACTCTTAAAATATTACCATGCCCACCTATTTTTATAGATAATACCAATTTTTTATAATTGGGATAACTAGTGAATTATTTAAAAAAAAAAAAATCAATTTAACGTCCCTACTAGTTACTCATTATGGAGACATTTTTCCTTGATTGATAAGGAAATCTCTGAAAAATGTAGAGATTATTTTGTTTTTTTTTTCCTTCCATTTTAATAGCTTCGAGTTGCAGAGACCTAATTCCAACTCATCTTACGATTTGGTTATGTCAGGCCAATTATTTTCTAGTCGGAACCTAGTTATTATTGAAATGCATGTACACTACTGACTCGTATATCTTAGAGTTGTAGCAGCCATGCACTAGCGTATGATACTTTTTAACCATGACCTTGAGGGTGAACAATAGGTGTATTTTAAGTAAGGAGATGACTCAGCAAATTAATTTTAACATTCCCAATCTTCGGCTACATACTTTCACATGGAAACCCTATGAAATCACCTTTTTAGAACAATCTTAACTTCTTGATGCCCAATTAAGAACAATATTGGATTTTACTCCAACAAATATAGAATCAGAAAAAGAGATGAGTATAAAATTGAATGAACTCTTTTAATAGAAAAATTCTCACTGTTACTCAATGTTATGCTCTTAGTCATAAGATTTTCCACAACCTAAACACTCAATTTGAAAATTAACTACAGGCTCAAGGAGGCTAGCAGGATAAACAGAAGAAAAGTATTATATGTATTTCTTTTTACATTTTCTCAAGAGATTTGAACAGAAGAAAACAAGCTTTGTGGTGGTCTGGAGATGATGGTGTGTACATGCGTATACATTGATGCCCCATTTTTTAATTAAGGACATTGTGTCTTAGGTCTTGATAATGGAAAGGTTGGTACATGTGAGTGGAATCATCTTCAAAAGGTTGATCAATTCTTAATTAGGAGTATATGTTACGAGAAAAAGCAGCTTAACATCCAGAACTCTCTGACCAAACCCCAAATTTTCAAGCCTCAATTAAAGTAAACACGTCTCTACCAAAACTTTATTGTTCGTGCAACGTAGGAAGAAATTATAGTATAAGCAAAAACACACTAGTGTACAGACCATGATCCCCTGATGGGCCACTGCAGTACAGTAATCTCAAAACGCAAGCCTCCATTGAACAACTGCCGTCCCTTGGTGTGAATGTAAAATGAAATGAGAAATTAAACTTTGCCATTCAGGTAATTCAAGGGCAGTTTCTCCTTTATGACCATTCAATTTCCAGTCTTGTGGCAAAACCTAATAGTCAAGAATCCAAACCCTTCAAACAAATCAAACAATGAAAAATCCAAGTGATACTACTGGATATGCATGCTTATAAATGACAAATAACACGATGTCCTCTACATATGCATATCATCGATTCACATATCGTATTGATTGCCTCACCACCAAGATTATCATGTGGTTTCTCAACATTGCTTTTCTTCTGAGTGTCCAACCACACAATGCTGCTAGGTTTCTTGAAGGAGAGAAGAAAGAGTACTTGATAGAAAACCACCAGCCGTTTGCTAGGTTCCTTAACTTACCTTTTTCTGAAATTCTTCCGTGTGGTGCGTGCTGTGGATACTCAACGGACTGTGCGTGTTCTCCCTTCTACCAAAAAAACCACCAGCCGGTCTTTTCTCTCTTCTTTTTTTTTTTTTAAAAAATCTGGATGGTATTCTTTATGGCTGAACGGTGCACTTGATCTCTCAAAAATCTTCTGCTTGTGCTTTGGAGGAAAGATCCCCCAACGGTGCGTGGTGGAGGCTGTTATATTTATATAAATATATATATTGTTGGTTAAAAATAAAGTGTAAGAAGAGTTACACTTTTGAAAAAATAACCTTTGAAAATAAAGTGTAAGAAGGGTTACACTTTTAAAGTGTGAATTAAACACATGATTAAGTTTTGAAATGTTACAAAACTTGAAAGGTTAAGGAAGACAATGAGTCTTCTCATCTTTGTAACTTTACAAAACTTAAGAGGTATTTACACATATGATTAAGTTTTGAAATGTTACAAAACTTGAAAGGTTAAGGAAGACAATGAGTCTTCTCATCTTTGTAACTTTACAAAGCTTAAGAGGTTAAGTGTAAGAGAGTTACACATTTGAGATTAAATCATGTTTAATGTGTGAATTAAACATATGATTTAATTTTTGAATGTTACAAAGATGAAGAGATTGAGGAAGACAATGAGTCTTCTCATCTTTGTAACTTTGCAAAGCTTAAGAGGTTAAGTGTAAGAGAGTTACACATTTGAGATTAAATCATGTTTAATGTGTGAATTAAACATATGATTTAATTTTTGAATGTTACAAAGATGAAGAGATTGAGGAAGACAATGGGTTTTTCTCATCCTTGTAACCTTTTTTCAACCCTAAGAGTGCTATATATATGACTTTTCTTCTTTTGAAATCTTATGCAGAAAAGTGAAAAGGCTTGATCAATCCCAAGACTATTTCCATTAGTTCCCTAAAGATTTCTAGAGGTGGGAGGAAATAGAGTCTTTGGACAAAGTTCCAAGAACTTGTTTGAGTCTTTCTTGTGTTCTTCTTCTTGTTGTTCTTATTTTGTATCTTTGAGAGTTTCATTGTATCAAAGTGAGTGTGTGAGAGTGTTTCTTTTCTCCATTGTATCCAATTTTCGTCAACAGAGGCTCTTAAAATGAATGGACTCTGGCCCCTCCAATGGTGAATGCGTGCTGTAGAGTTTTAGTGGCAGCCTCTCCTCCTTATTCCTCCTTTTTCCTCCCCTTTTTAATTGCGTCCTCTAGATTTTTAAGTGGCAGATCCTCTTTCCAATGGTGGTTCGATCTTCCCCAAGTCAGCTGGGAGTTCTTCTTGGCTCCCACCCTTATCCAAAAACACCAGCCCTATTTTCATTGGCCTTTGGCAACTGTCCCATGCGAGGACTCCTTTCTCCAAATTCTATGTTTTCTCCACTAGAAAAATCCTTTCTAAATTTTAAAAACCAATCTGTGCATATCACCCAAGGAGTCCCACCTTGTTCAAAAACTTCTTCACCCCTATTTTAACTTTCTGGTGATCTTCAATAACGTCCAAAAGAGTTTCCTTCCTTCTCAAAGTCTTACAAGAATCAACTTTTCTTATCCGTTGATTTCCCTAAAAAAAATATATCAAATTATTAAATCAAATAAATGAATAAAAATTTAGAGAATGATAAAATAATAATAGTCATAGCAAGATAATAAATAAATAAATAATAATAAATAACTAAATAAATAAAAGTGATAGATAATAATAAAAATAAATAAATAAATAACTAAATAAGAAAAAGGAGTCATGCAACCATGCGAGTCATACAAGTCACGCTCAGAATGTCTAATGGGCAAAGTGTGCCTAAGTGACCTAAGTGGGCCTAAGTGATCTAGGTGGGTCTAAGGCGGTGCCTAATGGGCCAAGTGTACCTAGGTGGCCTAAAGTGATGCCTAATGGACCAAACATACCTAAATGGGCCTAAGTGAATCTAGGTGGCACCTAATGGGCCGAGTGTGCTAAATGAGCCTAAGCGAACCTAGGCGAGCCTAAGGTGTCTAAATGGGCTTAAGTGAACCTAGATGGGCCTAAGGTGGTGCCTAATGGGCCGAGTGCGCTAAGTGGGCCTAAGTGATCTAGGTGGGTCCAATGAGTCTTAACCTAAAGTGTACCTAAGTGAAACCTAATCTAAACTCGAAGGGTAGCTAAGGTCATAATGAGGAGCTAGATAAACCCCCTCAACCAAAGTCTCTAAGGTGGCTTAGAAAAGATAAGTTACATAAGTAATAATGGACCATCAAGGAATTGCTATAAAATACCAAACGAAAACCTAATAGGACATGTGGTAGGAGGGCAAAATGGAAGGTCTACACTTAAGTTTCATGTGTCCACTTCAGTGAGTTTCTTGAAATGGTTATGCCATTTATAAATTCCTTTATAAAAAAACCTATGAAATTAAAATCTTGTTAGGATCGTAGAGTTATCTCATAAAAAAACCAATTGACTATACTTATTTCGAGGCTTATAGTGGTGTGTAACCATCTCCAGCATTAAACACTCATCCCAAGGTCATTTTTTTCGTGGAGCAACATTGTTGCATACCTAATAATCCCTCCCTCCAACATGAGGCTTTTGCAACTCCAACCTTAAAACATAGCTCCAATACCACTTGTTATAATAAAAAAAACTTAACCATCTCATCTTGAAACCAATTAACTATCAGTGAGATTAAGTTAATTCTCTTTATGTGGCTCGATGTCATTCATTCATATTCATCCTACTGCTTATCGTAGATCTCCGATCTTACATACTCATCCCAAAATTAGAAGCATTATTGCATACCTAATAAATATCTTGTTTCCTTGTTCATCATTTCTGTTTCTCATGGTGTTACGACATTTTTATGTATTGACAATTTTATTCATTTTCATTATGGATTAGAAATTTTTTTAGATAATAACTTACTCTCTATTGAAGATTCAAGGCTATTGTGTGTAGTCACAAATAAGTTTGAAAGATTTTTGTTAAAGGCAAATTATATTTTGTGGAAGTTTTAAAATTGACTTAAAATGTCTTCATTAATTATTGGCAACTTCGAGATTTAATTTTTAATTAATTTTTAGAAAGTTGGTTTTTTTTTTTTTAACAAAATTATTTTTAATACATTTTTGGGAAGTTGATATTTTATTTTTAATTATTTTTTAGAAAATTGATTATTTTATTTTTAAAAAAAATAAAATTCTTTTGTTAATTAATTTTTGGAAAGTTGATATTTTACTTTTTAAGAAAATTTTGTTTCTAACTCTCTAGGGTCATAGGCATATATATATATATACCTTACCTACATATGTTTTTAGGTTGAACACTTTCGTAATCAACCAACTTGCCCTATTATTCCCAATTTCTCAAGAAAGAATTTACAAGATTGAATTCTAGGTTTTGTTAAAAGGATTTGTATCCCCTCAAAAGCTGAGAGGAATCCACTAAAGTATTGGAGCTACTACATCACATATATGGATCAAAGTATAGGTGCTAAAGAGTAAGTCTTTAGAGTAAAACAATCACGTAAATTTATGTACTTAATTTAATCTCAAATAGTGAAATGTAAATTAGAGGTCTTAAGCCCCATGGTTTTTTATCACCATAATTAATGTGAGAGTTTTCCACAAAAAAAATTAGTGTGTATCTTGATCTTTTATTACTTTGAGTATGGATCATGTATCTTGATATTCATCATTGGTGCATAAATTAACAATTTAATATTTTGAACTTTATTGATAATTTAACATGCATGTTAGTAGACCTAGTTTTATAAGCTATGAATTTCACCCTCGGTTAAGGTATTTACAAGGTCCAAAGTATTGGCTGAGACAAGTACAACTCAACCAAGTTGTATCCGCCTTGGGCAAGCCCCCTACAAAATCAATATTTGAGTTTGACTCGGAGATGGTACAGAACAATTCAAAATGAGAAGCAATCTAAAACTTGAGCCTTGAGGAGAATCAATTGCAAACAGTTTTATTTTCATTCACCTATTTGTAGAGAAAGAAAGAAAAAAAAGGTTTGACTGAGAAGAAGAGGATGGGGAGGATGGTTTTATCCTCATTCACCTAGTTGGAAAAAAAATTGGTTTGAAAGAGATGAAGAGGATGTGGAGGATGGTGGTATTCCCATTCATCCTATTGCAAAGAAAGAAAAAAAAAGGTTTGAAAGAGAAGAAGAGGACAAAGAGGATGAAGAAATGGGTATTGGGTAATAAGGTAATGGGTTTATCCATGGGTGTTAGGGTATTTATAAAATGGGTAATGAATATAGTGGTATTTATATCATGGGTAATGAATATAATGAAATAAATAGAATTGTAAATATAAATTATAAATTTTAATTTAATTATATTTTAAATAAATTACTAACTTTTTTTAATACAATTAAATAAGATGTATAGATTAAATTTTATTAGATAACATATTACTAAAAAATAATAATTACTTGTATCAATATTAACAATTGAAATTTTTTATAATTAATTAAATTTAATATAAAGATATTAAATAAAAGAACTTTTAATATTAAAAAATAATAAACATATTTTTATGTTTATTTAAATAATATTATATTTAATTAAACATAAAATTTTACAAAAAGGATATTTAATTATATACATTTTGTCTGTCATCCGATACCAATCGGAGATACCAAGACCAATGTGTCTCAAGACCTCCCAAGTTAATGACCGAGACCTTGATTTTGAACCATATGTATATACATATATTGAGAACCCATCACTTAACCAACCCAATTAACACTTTTATCATGTGCCTTTGTGGGAAAAGGGAGAAAAGTTCTATATCGATTTTTCTTGCATTTTCTCAAGAGATTTGAACAGAAGAAAACAAGATCATAAACAAGCTTTGTGGTGGTGTGAAAATGGTATGCATATGTGTATACACCCCGGATGATGCCCCATTTTGAAAGGACACGCACTGTGTCTTAGGTCTTGACGATAATGGAAAGGTCAGTGCATGTGAGCGGAATGATCTGCAAAGAGCTGATCAATTCTTAATTAGCAGTGTATGTTACGAGAAAAAACAGCTTAACATCCAGAACTCTGTGACCAAATCCCAAAATTTCAAGCCTCAATTCATGTAAACACGTCCCTATCAAAAGTTTTTCTTTGCTCCAGATACGAAGAAATTACGGTATAATAAAAAACACAGTACTGTACAGACCACGATCCCAAGATGGGCCACTGCAGTACAGTAATCTCGAAACGCAAGCCTCCATTAAACAACTGTCGTCCCTTGGTGTGAATGTAAAATGAAATAAGAAATTAAACTTTGCCATTCAGGTAATTCAAGGGCAGTTTCTCCTTTATGATCTTTCAATTTCTAGTCTCCTCGTGGCAAAACCTAATAGTCAAGAATCCAAACCCTTCAAACAAATCAAACAATGAAAAATCAAGTGATTACATTGGATATGCATGCTTATAAATAACAATTAACACCATCTCCTCTTCATACGCATATCATCTACATATCCAATTTATTTTTATTTCATCTCCTAGCCTGTTTGCCTCACCACCAAGACTATCATGAGGTTTCTCAACGTTGTTTTTACTGTCATAGCACTTGTTTTTCTTCTGAGTATCCAGCCACACAATGCTGCTAGGATTCAGCAAAGGGGTCCTGTCTCTCCTCCTGGCCCAAATCCATGTGGGAAAACCCCCGTTGAAGGCCCTCCTTGCAAACATCCACCTTCATCTCCTGCAAGAGCACATGCCACCGCTCCAGCTGTCAAGGCTACCATGCACAAGTGACATTTTTACAAGCCATCAGCTCCGAGTATAAGTAGTTTATTGTCGTGTTTGTCATCTGAATAAACTGATTTGCAGGTTATTTTTGCTTTAGTATCTGTATTTTATTTTTCATCTTTCGATGAAGTTTGTGTTCAAAGAATAACATGGACGAGTTCAATGCGTTTCTGTGTATTACTTTGGCTCTTGATGTGTGCTGTAACCATGTGAAGTTTGTACACTTCATGATACAAAATTAAAAAGAAAAAAATTAATTGAATCATGAACAAATTTTTGCTTGTTTCTTTTCTAATGGCCATTGATCTTTTAAACGTCTAAAACTTATGCGTTTTAAACGTCATTGATCTTTTAAACGTCAAATTAAGTGTGTCTGCAATTTTAAGAAATTTTTATGGCAAGATATATATCACTTTCCAATTGCTTCAATTAATAATTAATAATTATGCGTGGGTTCGGGTTTTGGCAAATTGCTTGAATCTTGAACCCACACCTACCCTAATATTTTTGAATTGATATTTTTCCTACCCAAGTCAAATCTTAACTTATTAAAAGTTTGTCCATAAACTCAACCCTACGTTGGGCACAAATTGGACCGCCTCAAGTTGCAATCCTATTCACATATGCATAAAATTGTCCAAATATTATTTGATTTACAAAATGTTTGATAAAATTTAATATGTTTTACTTATGACTTAAGCTGATTTTAAGTTAAATTATTTTTAAATTGTGAACTTAAAATTTATTATTTAATTTATATTTTAAGTATTGAGGTTATTCAATAAAGTTAATATTTTACTAAATCATCAAATTGACACATTATTCTTACTAATTTCAACTGATATTTACTCTTGTTAATTTAAATTAATATTTACTTTCATTAATATTAAATAATAAATTCATTTGCTAAACATTCACATTAAATGTCTTAGACTCATAAAACAACTATAATATATTTAGTTAAAAAAAATATGAATCATAGACGTGAAGTCATTAACATAAAAGATATTCTCATTAGATGTGTTAAATAGGATGAAAAGAAATCAATGATTTAAATTTAAAATTTCAAGCCTCAATTCAAGTAAACACGCCCCTATCCTATAATAGTACAGTAATCTCAAAACGAAAGCCTCCATTAAACAACTGTCGTCCCTTGGTGTGAATGTAAAATGAAATGAGAAATAAGAGTTTGCCATTCAGGTAATTCAAGGACAGTTTCTCCTTTATGACCGTTCAATTTCTAGTCACCTCGTGGCAAAACCTAATAGTCAAGAATCGAAACCCTTCAAACAAATCAAACAATGAAAAATCCAAGTGATACCATTGGATATGCATGCATATAAATAACGAACAACACCATCTCCTCTACATATGCATATCATCCACATATCAAATCGATTACATCTCCTAGCCTATTTGCCTTACCACCAAGACTATCATGAGGTTTCTCAATGTTGTTTTTACTGTCATAGCACTTACATTTCTTCTGAGCGTCCAATCACACAATGCTACTAGGGTTCTTGAAGGAGAGAACCGTGAGTATTTGATAGAGAAAAGACGTGGTCTTTCAGAAAGTCCTCAACAGATGGGTCCGGTCACTCCTTCTACCCCAAATCCATGTGAGAAAGCCCCCGTTGGAGGCCCTCCTTGCAAACACCCCCCTGCATCTCCTGCAAGAGCACATGCCACCGCTCCGGCTGTCAAGGCTACCATGCACAAGTGACATTTTTACAGGCCATCAGCTCCAAGTATACGTAGTTTATTGTCATGTTTGTCATCTGAATAAACTGATTTGCAGGTCATTTTAGTTTTAGTATCTGTATTCTGTTTTTCAACTTTTGATGAGGTTTTTGTTAAACGAATAATGTAGACGAGTTCTATGCGTTCTGTGTATTAATTTCACTCTTGATGTGTGTTGTAACAATGTGAAGTTTGTACACTTCATGATATATAAATAAAAAGAAGAAAGTTGAATCATGAACAAATTTTTGCTTCATGATCTTTTGCACGGCTGAAACTCAACAGTCTATTAATTAGTGATTTACTTTTATTAGAAAGTAGAATATATTATCATAGAATGGATTTTCCCTGTAATTGAACTTTTCAAATTTGTGAATCAAATTTTAAAGCATGCAGGTCTTTTTTTTTTCTTTTTTCTTTTGGGTTGAACAAATTTTGTTGTCTTTGCATATATTTTTTTTTTCTATATTTTATGGATATATGGGAAGAAGAAGTAGAAGCAATTGGGCTGTTGAGAGGCCCATACTAACCCAAATCTTTCGACCTTGTAAGGATGTGATAGTTTTAATGTCAAGGGGTTAAGGATCGATGCATGATTATTCAAATCCTGTTAAAATCTCATATAACCTTCTGAGGATTGTTTTATTTTTATATTCTTGAACTAACATTATTTGCATAAAGCTTCCATTGGCACAACACATACCATACATTTTAACATCTCCAAATGTTCATAAAACAGATATTTGCCAATGCAAGTGGAATAGACATGCTAATCTATATGAATCATACTCATTTTTAGAGGTTTAGATTAAAAAGGCTAGTTACTATGATTTGCACCCTCAAAGAAAAGTCAAGAAATGAGTAGAAAGTCCAAGGAGCATAGAAATTTTTGTAAATCATGTGTATTGTTGATCCAAGTCAAACAAAATCTACCTGGCGTTTGCTATATCAAAGTTGGAATATTTGAATAGTGATGTCAAACTTATCATCTTGTAACATGGGTATTTGTGTGTGTATAACACGACAATGTGAGCCAAATTAATGCTCACTTAGTGCATTGTTTGTGTTGTATGATTAGCTTTTAGCTAGAATGCTTTTTCTTTCTTACTTTCTTTTTTTAAAAAAAAATAATAATAAAATATAAAAAATATAAAAAATTTAAATTCATGTGTATGTTGAAAATAATGAGTTTAGGAATTGAGTATAGATCATGCATCTTGATATTCATCATTGGTGCATAAATTTATTACAACTTAATATTTTGAACTTTATTGATAATTTAGCATGCATGTTAGTAGACCTAGTTTGATGTGTTATGAATATACATATATTGATCAAAACCCATCATCCAACCAATCTAATTATCTCTTGTATCATGTGCCTTATGAAAAAAGTGAGAAAAGTTTTATATGCATTTTTTTTTTTTGCATTTTCTCAAACGATTTGAACAAAAGAAAACAAAATCATAAACAAGCTTTGTGATGGTGTGCAAATGGTATGTATAATGTGGATACACCCCAAATGATGCCCCATTTTGAAAGGGCAAGCATTATTTCTTAGGTCTTGATGATGGAAATTAAGGATGGTGCATCTGAGTGGAATCATGTCCATAGAATTGATCAATTCTTATTAGGAGTGTTAGGAAGTGTCTTAAATTCCTAATTAGTATAGATTCTTTTTTTGTAAAGAATACTATATAGAATATTTTTAAGTTGATAAATTATTGTAATATTAGACTTCCTTATGGAATAAGAAAGGTTTTTTTGGAAATATCTCTATAAATATTCAAAGTTATGAGATGAAGATGGGTCTATAAAGATTATACGAGGTGAATAAAAATGTGAGGATGAATGGGAGTTACCTGGTGGAGCGAAAAGGCTCGTCATAGGGTAGGGATACGAAGAGTGGAGAAACATGGGATGTTTCAAGAAGCCAATAATTGTATCTGGTTATAAGCCAATAATTGTATCTGGTTATGTCCTCTGTAATGTTCCGGTTCTATCCTCAATAATGTTCTCTATTGTATAGTAGAATAATTCTCTCTCATCCGTGGACGTAGGCATGGTTGGTCGAACTATGTTAAAACCACAAGAATCGTATGTGTTATTATTTTATCTTTGTGTTCTTAATTAACGATGTTTGCATGAAAGCTTCCGCTGTCATAACAAATTGGTATCAGAGATTAGGTTGAAAATTTATGGAAGAATAAAATATCATAGAGCACACAAGATGAAGGCAAAAGGAATTTTCAATGAAGGTAGAGTCGATTGCTCTCTCGTAGTGATATAATACAAAAAAGTTTGTGTCATGGAGAGTTTGAAGATTGACTTCATGGAATTTGGTCCAAGGTGGAGATTGTTAAGAAGTGTCCCAAATTTCTAATTAGTATAGATTCCTCTTTTGTAAAGAATATTACATTAAATATTTTTGGGTTGATATATTATTGTAATATTAGACTTCCTTATAGAATAATAAGGAAGGTTGTTGGAAATATCTCTATAAATATTCTAAGTCATTGACCGAAAATTCTCTATTGTACCAAAATACTTTGCCTTTTTACGTAGTAACTCTGGTCAAGAAAAACTAGAGAAAGAGTCACTACGGCTTTTGTAGTATTCCGGGTATCGTTCTCAAGGACTGGCTTATGAAAATTGTCAATACTAGAATAAATGAATTGTTTTTGTTTAAATCCTTAAGTGAAAAACAATATGTGAATAATGTGAAACCAAGTAAAAGAAATTGAATTAATAAGAGAAAATGAATATTGATTTTAAATTCAATTGATTCAAGTTTGGGGTTTTCCACAATCCAACCTAGGGTATAGAAATTATAGAAAACAAGGGTATTTTAAGTAATATGATCTTAGGGTTTTGGGATCCTTGGCCACTCGCGATCAAGTTGGGTTCTATAACTCAAAATTGCATCCGAAACCTAATTTTTCCTTTTTCAAACAGATTCCTAAAACCATCAAATGAATGAGATTGATTATCAATTTAAGATTTGGCTTTTTAACCCTTCCTACTCCTTATAGCTTTATTTAGGGGCAAATAACGGTTGGTAAGACGAGGATAACTAATGATCAAGAATTACCAAGAATCACTAGTATCGAGTAATAACCTACCATATCATTCCCTAAACGAACTCACAAGGATAGGATAAAAATAATAATAAATTGTCATCCAACCAATAATTAATCTCATTGTTATAGTAATTACCCATTGTCCCTATAGATTTCCTAGCCCTTAGGTTTTCATGCTTCAAGCCCCAAGTTGGCTCTTAGCCTCTCATGGGGGTGATGTCACATTCACAATCCATAATAGGGTAAAAATCCATAATTTGAATCAAAAGAAACTAAAAACAATATATTCAATAAAGAAGAAAAAGAAAACAAACTAAAGTTCTCGTCTTCTTCCACCTTCAATGTCAAACTCTCCAGAAAATAATCCAAGATCCCTAAAACCTAGAATTGAGAGAGTTTATATAATATCCTCAATTACCTAACATGTGGCACACTCTCATTGGCCACTTATTACAAAATAATTTCCTAAAAATGATTAAAAAAACAATAAAATGGTGATTTCTAGTCATATGGGGTCCACCTAGGGCGGATGGAGTGCTTTAGATGCAATTCCCGAGGTAGAGGAGGCGGAACATCAAAGTGGCAGTGGGTGAATTCGAAATTGGTGTCATTTCGAAGTGGATTTCGAATTCACAAGTTGAATTTCGAAATCATAAGTTGAATTTCGAAATCATTTCGAAATGACCCTCCAGCTTGGTGTAGTTGTCTTCAAATGGCCATAACTTCTTCATTTCAGCTCCGATTTGCAAACCGTTTGAAGCGTTGGACTCCTGACTTCCCGAGATTCGAAACGATATATAGTATGTATATAATGGACTCCAGAAAGTGCTCCAAATTTGTCCTCAAAGTCAGAGTATATAATGCCATCAGATTTTTGAGTTCTAAATTTCCATGCAGCTCAATCTTGCTTTATGCCTCATTTCCCATGCTTTCTTGCCTTCTTTGTTACTCCATAATGGTCATTTATCATCCTCCAACCTCATGATATCCTTGTTTTGCCTTTCCTTACATTCAATGAGTCTTGACTCACTTATTTCCTCATTTAGCCCTTCTTGATCTTTCAAAATCTAAAGTCATTCAATTTGCACAATTTTCTTCCCTTGAACCTGAGATAAATCTCCAAAGTATAGATTAAACTCATGGCTAGGGCCTTAGCATTGATTTAGGTCAAGTTGGGTGATTTGAATGTCCTTTGGTGCACAAATCATATCTAATATGTGCCATTAGAGCACATATTTTGGCTCCAATCATCCCCCTCAACCTAAACTTTGCTAGTCCCTAGCAAATGAAAAGAATAAAGAAGAATGAAAAATATGTAATGAGATTCATGAAACCATATTAACTCAACATAACATGTTTTACACACAAGATACCCAAGTAGACAAATTTCCTAGAATTGAGCAAGATGACGCAAGATATGCAATTTCTTAGTTTTCCCACCTTATCTTCGTATACATAAATGTGCATCCATGTTTAGCATTCCTCTTAGTGTCTCTTGATTTTCCCTTGATTGGTTCTTTCCACCTAAACCTCATGTGCTTAATTTTGGTGTCCCCTCATAGTATTTTTCTTAAGACTTTTTCTTAAACTCAAATTTCATCATTCTTTAAGTTAAAGAGGAGGAAAATTTATTTTGATTTTTCTTTCTTAGTTTAGGAAATCTCCTTCTATATGGCTTAATAGGGATCCACCGGCAACTCCCGAGTTTTCACCCAAGGTACCAGGTATTGAGGACCTTTATAGGCCACTTACCCCTCAGGTATCACCCTAGCTCAAGGTAGAACAAGGTCGAATTTCCCAAACATTTTTTTTTTTTTTCATTTTTCATTTATCTTTTTTTTTTTTTTTTTTTTTTTTTTAACTGAGTTTAGCTTATGTAATGAGCAAGATACCGATGACTCCTAACCAGTTGGTTTTGGGCACCAGGGCTTGAAGACACAAGGCCATTACCCCCTTAGATAATTGCTCAAGCTTAAATCAGTCATTTTCATTTTATTTTTTTTTTCATTTCCTCATTTTATTGCTTAAGAACAACTCTTTTTAAGCTAAAGAAATTATCTTAATCAAGATACCATAAGGGTACACGTGCTTTGTGTGTGCTTTGAGTCTTAAATAGAAAATAACCATCAAAGAAAAATTGAAGGTATTCCAAGAATTCAACCTAACTATTTTTGCACTTAAAGGTATATAAAGATAAGGTAAGTGAACTAATACTCTTGTTCTAACTGCATTTTTTTTTCTCAAATTCTAAAGAAATAATACTACTTAAAGCATTCTCATGCCAAATAAACCATGAGTTACCAAGGCAAATCAAGAATCTCATTAGCTAACCAAAGATGACATGCAAACTTTTGAAAAAAATTAGGGCTAATAGGCTAATAGGCCTTCCCCCCTCAACCTAAATTACACATTGTCCCCAATGTGTAGGATAATGGGTCAAAAGAAAGGAAAAATGAATATGTTAC
The DNA here is from genome assembly GCF_004353265.1 of Vitis riparia. Lineage (NCBI taxonomy): Eukaryota > Viridiplantae > Streptophyta > Magnoliopsida > Vitales > Vitaceae > Vitis > Vitis riparia. The sequence goes on from NC_048437.1 coordinate 24,991,766, forward strand.
CTCAAGATCATCAAGTGAGAAGTTTGTTATGTGGACTTCATATAAACTGTAGGAGCTTTGTCACCTTGAACACATGTGAGGCTTACCTTTTCACTCCCTTGAAGTTCGCATTTACCTATATCACTCGGATGTTTGCAAGCTAAGTTGCTACAACTCATAAACTCATTAGTAAGTTAAAAACAAAAATAAAAAATAAAAAATGCTAACCATATTGCTAATGACTAATTGAAAATGCAAAACTAAATAAAGGAAAATAAAAAAAATAAAATAAAACAAAATAAAAGTTTTACCTACTGGATTTTCAGAAAATGCTTCAACCCTTTTGAACATCTCCATCAAGAAAATGGAGATTCTCCTCTTGTGTCTCAAATCTTTCAATGAAATGCTTTAGGCGCTGACCATTAACTTTGAATTCATTACCTGTCCTCGGATTTTGAATGGTCACGGTGCCATAAGGGAAGACTTCCTTTACCACATAAGGGCCATTCCACCTTGACCTAAGCTTTTCTGGAAAAATGTGAAGCTTGGAGTCGTACAACAACACCTTTTCACCTTGCTTGAACTCCCTTCGTAAAATAAGCTTGTCATGGTAGAATTTGTGTTTTTCCCTTGCATTTCGTAGGCATTCATAACTCTCATTTCGATATGCCTCAAGTTCATTCAGATCATATTTCCTTTTAGCGCCAGCTTGATCCGAATCAAAGTTCATCTTCTTTACAGCCCAATATGCACGATGTTCGAGTTCTACAGGCAAATGACATGCTTTACCATAAACAATTCGGTACGGTGACATGCCAAGGACAGTCTTATAGGCTGTCCTATATGCCCAAAGTGCATCACTCAACTTGGTAGACCAATCTTTTCTTGTAGTATTGACTACTTTGGTGAGGATTCTCTTAATTTCCCGATTTGCTAGCTCAGCTTGCCCATTCGTTTGAGGGTGATATGGGGTGGACACTTTATGCCTCACTCCATATTTCTGCAAAAGAGTGGAAAAGGGCTTGTTACAAAAGTGTGAACCTCCATCACTAATGATTGCTCTCGGAATGCCAAACCTAGATAAAATATTCTCCTTTAAAAATTTGAGCACCACTTTGTGATCATTGCTCTTGCATGCCACTGCTTCTACCCATTTAGAGACATAATCCACTCCCACCAAAATATAGAGATTTCCAAAAGAAGGAGGGAATGGTCCCATAAAGTCCAGGCCCCAACAATCAAAGACCTCAACAACACAAATATGATTTTGAGGCATTTGATACCTTGTGTTGATTTTCCCCAGTTGTTGACATTGTGGACAACTTTTGCAATGAGTGTTACAATCCTTGAACATAGTTGGCCAATAGAATCCACTCTGTAGAATTTTTGCTGAAGTCTTCCTTGAAGCAAAATGACCTCCACAAGCTCCTTCATGGCACATTCGCAATATGTCTTGTTGTTCATCCTCTGGAACACATCTCCGCATAATTTGATCGGGGCAAAATTTATACAAATATGGATCATCCCAAGCATAGTGTTTTGCCCGCAAAAGAAAATACTTCTTTGTTTCCATGTTCCATTCTAATGGAAGTTCTCCGGTTGCCAAGTAATTGACTATATTTGCGAACCAAGGCAGCTTCTCCACTGCACAAAGTGCATCATCAGGAAACTCATCATTAATTTGTGCTTCCTCGAAATGTGACTCTACTTTAACTCGGGAAAGATGATCAGCAACCACATTCTCTACCCCTTGCTTATCCTTGATTTGAATGTTAAATTCTTGAAGGAGAAGGATCCATCTGATAAGTCTTGCTTTGGCATCCTTTTTGTTGAGTAGATATTTCAAGGCCGAATGATCAGTAAAAATTACTATTGAAGTTCCCAAAAGGTAGTTCCTGAATTTATCAAGTGCGAACACCACTGCAAGGAGCTCCTTTTCAGTAGTTGTGTAGTTCTTCTGAGCATCATTGAGGGTTTTACTAGCATAGTACACCACATATGGTTTTCCATCCTCCCTTTGACCTAGTACGGCTCCCACTGCATAGTCGCTAACATCACACATCAACTCAAATGGGAGAGACCAATTTGGAGATCTCACAATTGGTGCAGTAGTGAGGAGTGACTTTAGCCTCTTAAAAGCTTCTTGGCATGCTTTAGTCCATATGAATTCTGCATCCTTAAGTAGTAAAGCACAAAGAGGTTGAGCGATTTTTGAGAAGTCTTGTATGAACCTTCTATAAAAACCTGCATGTCCCAAAAATTGTCTCACCTCTTTAACAGTGGTAGGCGAAGGTAGCTTTGAGATGAGCTCAATTTTTGCTGGATCTACCTGAATGCCCTCTTTAGAGATGATATGACCAAGTATTACCCCTGAAGTTGCCATGAAGTGACACTTCTCCCAATTTAGGACCAAATCCTTCTCAATGCACCTTTTCAAAACTTTCTTCAAATTTAAAAGACAATCATCAAAGGTCTTCCCATAAACAGTCAGATCATCCATAAAAACTTCCATGATTCTCTCTACCATGTCACTGAAAATACTAAGCATACACCTTTGAAATGTGGCCGGTGCATTACAAAGACCAAAAGGCATGCGCCTATAAGCATAGGTGCCAAATGGGCATGTGAATGTGGTTTTCTCCTGATCCTCCAATGCAATGGCAATTTGAAAATAGCCTGAATAGCCATCCAAGAAACAATAATAGTCATGACCAGCTACCCTCTCCAAAACCTGATCTAAGAAAGGTAATGGAAAATGATCTTTCTTGGTGACTGCATTCAACTTTCTAAAATCAATGCATACTCGCCAACATGTAGTCAACCTTGTAGGAATGAGCTCTCCTTCATCATTCTTCATCACAGTTATCCCGCTTTTCTTAGGTACTACTTGAGTGGGGCTCACCCAACTACTGTCAGAGATAGGATAAATAATACCTGCATCTAAAAGCTTCAATACCTCATTTCTGACTACATCTTGCATAAGGGGATTTAGCCTTCTTTGTGGTTGCCTTACTGGTTTTGCATTCTCTTCCAAATAAATATGATGCGTGCAAATCAAGGGATTTATCCCTTTCAAATCTGAAATGGACCAACCAATCGCCCCTTTATTCTCTTTAAGCACCTTCAAAAGTTTAATTTCTTGCTCTTCAGTTAATGTAGCTGAAATTACCACAGGTTTTTCTTCATTTGCCTCTAAATAAACATACTTTAAACCATGTGGTAGGGGCTTTAACTCTGGTTTGCTGATCTCAACCTCTTCCTTTTTGCTTTCTTCATCATTCTCAACACTGTTCAAAGATTGAATCGTATATTTTTCTTTCCATTCTGTAGCAACTTGAACACATTCTTCCTTAACGATTGTAGAGAAAAATTCATCTATATTTTCTTCCATTAACTTTTCTGTGTGTTCTTGCACCAAGGTCTCTATAAGGCATGCTTCCTCATTTTCCACATCATCATGGTCCATTGGTTGCTTGCATAAATTGAAGACATTCATTTCCACTGTCATGTTCCCAAAAGATAATTGCATCAATCCATTTCGACAGTTAATAAGAGCATTGGCTGTAGCAAGGAAAGGTCTCCCAAGAATAATTGGAACAGAATTCATACCCTTTTTCAATGGTTCTGTATCTAACACCACAAAGTCCACTGGGTAGTAGAACTTTTCAACTTGCACCAAAACATCTTCGACTACTCCTCTAGGTACTTTAATCGAACGGTCTGCTAAAGAGAGTGTAATGGTAGTAGCCTTAAGCTCTCCCAATCCCAATTGCTTATAGATTGAATATGGAAGCAAATTCACACTAGCTCCCAAATCTAACAAAGCCTTTTCCACGAATGAATCTCCAATCTGAACTGAGATGGTAGGACAACCTGGATCTTTGTACTTCACCATTGCCTTATTCTCAATGATGGCACTGACTTGCTCGGTGAGGAATGCTTTCTTGCTTAATTTAATCCTTCTCTTCACAGTGCATAAGTCTTTGAGGAACTTTGCATAAGCAGGAACTTGCTTGATCATATCAAGGAGTGGAATGTTGATCTTCACTTGCTTCAAAACTTCCAAAATCTCTAAAGTCTTATCCCCCACTTTGTGTCTCTGCATAGCTGAAGGGAAAGGCAAATGATTGGAAACACTCATTTTATTTTTGCTCACAATGACTTCCTCATTTTCAGACGTTTTCTCATTTCTAACATTTTTCTCCACAGTTGGTTCATCTCTAGCAGGAATATCTTAACTTACAGGTAACTTGGGCCCTTCATATTCTTTCCCATTTCTGAGTGTGATAACTGCATTGCAATCTTCCTTTTGCACTTCAGAAACTTCATTTACTCCTCTCGGATTTTTCTGTGGTTGAGCTGGGAATTTTCCTTTCTCTTGAGATAAACTTACAGCAAGTTGGCTCAAAGTGGTTCGAATATCTACTAGTTCTTGAGATGTTTGAGCATTTATCCTATTTTGATCTTCATTACGCTTGTCTTGCTTCTGTATAAACTCTCTCATCATGTCTTCCAGGCTTGAGTTAGATGATGAGGTTTGATGTTGCTGTTGAAAATTCTGAGATGGCATACCTTGTGGTTGAAAACCTTGCTGCCCACTAGTCTGATTACCCTGAAATCGATTTCCTTGCTGTTGAAACTGGCCATTGTTACCTCCCATCCATGATAGATTTTGATGATTCCTCCAACCTGGATTATAAGTATTGGAATATGGAGAGTTGCTAGAATATTGCTTGTATGTCCCTAAGGCATTGGCTTGCTCCGTAAACATATCTTGCACTGCAGGTAGAGTAGGACAAGATTGCACACCATGTTCCGTAGACTTACATATCAAGCATATTTGAGTTACCCCATCATTGACTATTTGTACCTCTTGAACTCCCTTGGATTCCAAATCATCCAACCTTCTCATAACGGTTGCTAACTTTGCTTGGACATCTAAACCCTCTGGTAAGGTATACACTCCACTAGCTCTTGCTCTGTTCATTGTTCTATCTCTAGATGGTTCCTTGACAATTGGTTCATCCCAACTTCTAGATACCTCAGCAACATAATCAAGGAATTGAAATGCTTCATCGGGGTTTTTATTCATGAAATCTCCTCCACACATAGTCTCGAGAAGTTGTTTCATTGGTGGTGCCATGCCTTCATAGAAATACGAAACTAGCATCCAGTTGTCAAATCCATGATGGGGGCATGCTGCAACAATCTCCCTGAATCTTTCCCAACATGCAAAAAATTTCTCATCCTCCATAGCCTTGAAATTCGAGATCTCCTTTTTCAATGCACTGGTTCTATGTGTTGGAAAGAATTTCTGCAAAAACACTGATTGTAGATCACCCCAATTTCTGATACTATAGGGTCTAAGACTATTTAACCAAGTCTTAGCTTTATCCTTCAATGACAAGGGGAATAACTTCATGCGAAAGATCTCCAAAGGAGTGTTGGCTTCTCGAAAATTGAAACGATGTCCTCAAATTCCTTGATGTGAGAGTATGGATTTTCATTTTCTGTCCCCCTAAAAATGGGTAGTTGAGACACCACTTGAGGCCGAATGGTAACATGATCATGATTTTGAGGTAGCATAAAACACGATGGTGTGCTCAACCTAGGAGGATTTAGAAGCTCTCTCATAGTTCTTTGGCCCTGCACAGGTGGTCGTGGCCTGTTGTTATTACTGTTGAATTCTTCAGTGTCCTCCATATCTGGTCGAGATTCCTCAATTGTTCTTTGAAGTCTACCTGAAAGATCTCTTTCCCAACCAAGCATAAAATAGAAGAAAAATATGTATAAAGATAAAAAAAAAAATAAAAGAACTAAAACAAAGTAATTCACTATATCCTAGTTATGACGATTGCCAGTCCCCGGCAACGGCGCCAATTTCTTGACCGAAAATTCTCTATTGTACCAAAATACTTTGCCTTTTTACGTAGTAACTCTGGTCAAGAAAAACTAGAGAAAGAGTCACTACGGCTTTTGTAGTATTCCGGGTATCGTTCTCAAGGACTGGCTTATGAAAATTGTCAATACTAGAATAAATGAATTGTTTTTGTTTAAATCCTTAAGTGAAAAACAATATGTGAATAATGTGAAACCAAGTAAAAGAAATTCAATTAATAAGAGAAAATGAATATTGATTTTAAATTCAATTGATTCAAGTTTGGGGTTTTCCACAATCCAACCTAGGGTATAGAAATTATAGAAAACAAGGGTATTTTAAGTAATATGATCTTAGGGTTTTGGGATCCTTGGCCACTCGCGATCAAGTTGGGTTCTATAACTCAAAATTGCATCCGAAACCTAATTTTTCCTTTTTCAAACAGATTCCTAAAACCATCAAATGAATGAGATTGATTATCAATTTAAGATTTGGCTTTTTAACCCTTCCTACTCCTTATAGCTTTGTTTAGGGGCAAATAACGGTTGGTAAGACGAGGATAACTAATGATCAAGAATTACCAAGAATCACTAGTATCGAGTAATAACCTACCGTATTATTCCCTAAACGAACTCACAAGGATAGGATAAAAATAATAATAAATTGTCATCCAACCAATAATTAATCTCATTGTTATAGTAATTTACCCATTGTCCCTATAGATTTCCTAGCCCTTAGGTTTTCATGCTTCAAGCCCCAAGTTGGCTCTTAGCCTCTCATGGGGGTGATGTCACATTCACAATCCATAATAGGGTAAAAATCCATAATTTGAATCAAAAGAAACTAAAAACAATATATTCAATAAAGAAGAAAAAGAAAACAAACCAAAGTTCTCGTCTTCTTCCACCTTCAATGTCAAACTCTCCAGAAAAAATCCAAGATCCCTAAAACCTAGAATTGAGAGAGTTTATATAATATCCTCAATTACCTAACATGTGGCACACTCTCATTGGCCACTTATTACAAAATAATTTCCTAAAAATGATTAAAAAACAATAAAATGGTGATTTCTAGTCGTGTGGGGTCCACCTAGGGCGGATGGAGTGCTTTAGATGCAATTCCCGAGGTAGAGGAGGCGGAACATCAAAGTGGCAGTGGGTGAATTCGAAATTGGTGTCATTTCGAAGTGGATTTCGAATTCACAAGTTGAATTTCGAAATCATAAGTTGAATTTCGAAATCATTTCGAAATGACCCTCCAGCTTGGTGTAGTTGTCTTCAAATGGCCATAACTTCTTCATTTCAGCTCCGATTTGCAAACCGTTTGAAGCGTTGGACTCCTGACTTCCCGAGCTTCGAAACGATATATAGTATGTATATAATGGACTCCAGAAAGTGCTCCAAATTTGTCCTCAAAGTCAGAGTATATAATGCCATCAGATTTTTGAGTTCTAAATTTCCATGCAGCTCAATCTTGCTTTATGCCTCATTTCCCATGCTTTCTTGCCTTCTTTGTTACTCCATAATGGTCATTTATCATCCTCCAACCTCATGATATCCTTGTTTTGCCTTTCCTTACATTCAATGAGTCTTGACTCACTTATTTCCTCATTTAGCCCTTCTTGATCTTTCAAAATCTAAAGTCATTCAATTTGCACAATTTTCTTCCCTTGAACCTGAGATAAATCTCCAAAGTATAGATTAAACTCATGGCTAGGGCCTTAGCATTGATTTAGGTCAAGTTGGGTGATTTGAATGTCCTTTGGTGCACAAATCATATCTAATATGTGCCATTAGAGCACATATTTTGGCTCCAATCAGTCATGAGGAGAAAAAGTTATGAGAAGAAGATGGGTTTGTAAAGACTATATGAGGTGAATATAGGTGTGAGGATGAACGAGAGGTACCTGGTGGAGCAAGAAGACTCGTGATAGGGTAGGGATATGAAGAGTGGAGAAACATGAGATGTTTCAGGAACCTAATAATTGTATATGGTTATGTCCTCTGTAATGTTCTTTATTGTATAGTGAAATAATTCTCTCTCATTTGTAGACGTTGGCATGGTTGGTTGAACCACGTTAAAAACCCATGTACCGTTTGTGTTAATTATTTTATCTTTGTATTCTTGATTAACGATATTTACATGAAAGCTTCCGCTGTTGAAACAAGGAGTATATGTTGCAAGAAAAAGTAGTTTAACATCCAGAACTGTGACCAAACTCCAAAGTTTCAAGCATCATCAATTCAAGTAAACCCTTGGTGTGAATGTAAGAATGAAACGAGAAATTAAACTTTGCCATGCATTCAGGTAATTCAAGGGCACTTTCTCCTTTATGACCATTCAATTTCCAGTCATCTCGTGCCAAAACCTAATAGTCAAAAATCCAAACCTTCAAACAAATCAAACAATGAAAAATCAAAGTGATTACATTGGATATGCATGCTTATAAATAACAATTAACACCATCTCCTCTTCATACGCATATCATCTACATATCCAATTTATTTTTATTCATCTCCTATCCTGTTTGCCTCACCACTAAGACTATCATGAGGTTTCTCAACGTTGTTTTTACTGTCATAGCACTTGTTTTTCTTCTGAGTGTCCAGCCACACAATGCTGCTAGGGTTCAGCAAAGGGGTCGTGTCCCTCCTCCTGGCCCAAATCCATGTGGGAAAACCCCCATTGAAGGCCCTCCTTGCAAACATCCACCTTCATCTCCTGCAAGAGCACATGCCACCGCTCCGGTTGTCAAGGCTACCATGCACAAGTGACATTTTTACAAGCCATCAGCTCCACGTATACGTAGTTTATTGTCGTGTTTGTCATCTGAATAAACTGATGTGCAGGTCATTTTGGCTTTAGTATGTGTATTCTATTTTTCATCTTTTGATGAAGTTTGTGTTCAACGAATAACATGGACAAGCTCTATGCGTTTCTGTGTATTACTTTTGCTCTTGATGTGTGCTGTAACCATGTGAAGTTTGTACACTTCATGATACAAAAATAAAAAGAGGAAAATTAATTGAATCATGAGCAAATTTTTGCTTGTTTCTTTTCTGATGATCATTGGTCTTTTAAACGTCTAAAACTTAAGTCCATTAATCAGTGATTTACTTTTATTGGAAAGTAGAATATATATATCAACATAGGGTGGATTTGCCCTGATAAGACAAGCATTTTGGACACTAAGAATAGTAGGTTCTTCAATCAAAATTCTTACCATCCCACTGCTAAGACATTTTGAAGACGACTAGTATTAGGTTTTTCAATCAAATTTCATAGCATGCTTGTCCCCTTTTTTTCTTTTGGGTTGAACAAACTTGTTCTTTGTCTTTGCATATACGTTTATCCTATTTTTCATCTATATTTATGGATCTATTGGGCTCTTGAGAGGTCCAAACTATCCCAAATCTTTCTATGGGGTAAGGGTACAATTATTTTTAATTGTCGATGGGGTAAGGATTGCTACAATAAATTTTAATATCACTTTGTCATGGCTTCGGCTTCTTCATAGATGGGACCAGAGAGTTCACAGATTACACAGATTGCCCCACTATGAGGAATGTAAACCCATTTCAATGAATTTCTTGAAACGTTAATTTATGCCACTCAATTATAAATTCTTTTATCGAAAATCTATAAAACTAAAATCTTGTTAGAGCTTATAGTGGTATCTCATCCTAGGGTCCATTTTTTTTTTTTTTTTCAGGAGTAGCATTGCATATAAAACTAAACTTTCCCAACATTCGGTTTGAAATTTGACTTTAACTTCTGTAATAATTCATTTTCCTGACTTCCTTTTGAACTTAAAATTTGGTCTGTACTGTCTTTGTTAATGACTAATATTAAATGGATTTTAATTTCTTCTTTGATTATCTTTATTTTTTTTAATCAAGTGAGTTTTGATCAGCCTAGGGAAACAAACACTGAGGTGGTAAATGAGACATTTTGTATATATTTATGTGCCTATTTCTAGAAAAAAAGACCATCATTTGGAATTACAGGTACAGTTAATTGTTTCTTGGCTTGTGACCATGCAAACGGTGTTGCAAGTTAAGAAAAAGCACAAAGCGAGAGAGCGAGAGAGCGAGCTAGAGAGAGAGAGAGAGAGAGAGAGCATGCGGAATGGATCATTTGCTCTGGTTGAGACCATGTGGAATGGATTATTTGCTCTGGTTTTTTGGCTTGTGAGAATGGAAACGGGTAGACTGAAGGCCTTGAATTCCATAGGAGCTCAAACTTTGAACCCTAATTCGATGCCTTCTTTTGGCAACCAGACGAAGCCATTTTCATAGGAGAAAGCTCTACGTGACCCCATGTGGAATGGATCATTGGGTCTGGTTTCTTGGCTTGTGAGAATGGAAACGGGTAGACTGAAGGCCTTGAATTCCACAGGAGCACAAACTTTGAACCCTAATTCGATGCCTTCTTTCGGCAACCAGACGAAGCCATTGTCATAGGAGAAAAGCTCCACGTTCCATCTCCATGCATATGGGTCAATCTACCCCTTACTCTTCTTACTAGATGAAAACTCATTATATAATCAAATTCTATCCCCTGAGAACTCAAGTGTGTCTGCAATTTTAAGAAATTTTTATGGCAAGATATATATCACTTTCCAATTGCTTCAATTAATAATTAATAATTATGTGCGGTTCGGGTTTTGGCAAATTGCTTGAATCTTGAACCCACACCTACCCTAATATTTTTGAATTGATATTTTTCCTACCCAAGTCAAATCTAAACTTATTCAAAGTTTGTCCATAAACTCAACCCTACGTTGGGCACAGATTAGACAGACTCAAGTTGCAGTCCTATTCACATATGCATAAAATTGTCTAAATATTATTTGATTTACAAAATGTTTGATAAAACTTAATATGTATTACTTATGACTTAAGCTAATTTTAAGTTAAATTATTTTTAAATTGTGAAGTTAAAATTTATTATTTAATTTCTATTTTAAGTATTAAGGTTATTCAATAAAGTTAATATTTTACTAAATCATCAAATTGACACATTATTCTTACAATTTCAATTAATATTTGCCCTTGTTAATTTAAATTAATATTTACTTTCATTAATATTAAATAATAAATTCATTTGCTAAACATTCGTATTAAATGCCTTATAGACTCATAAAACAACTATAATATATTTAGTTAAAAAAATATATGAATCATAGATGTGGAGTCATTAACATAAAAGATATTCTCATTAGATGTGTGTAAATAGGACGAAAAGAAATCAATGATTTAAAATAAGTTATTTATTTTGACTTAATGATTAAAATTATTTTTAAATTTAATTTATGATATTAAGTTATTTTATTAGATATACTTAAGCCTTTTTTGGGATAACTTGCTATGTTTGGCTATCATTAAAAGCTGAAATAGAAACCAAAATCATAATTTTTAAAGGATAGTGTTAGCATTATAAAAGTTTCACTAAATATGAAATTGAAATTATTGTTTCTATAAAAAGTAACATTTTTTTTTAAATTTTCATACTAACTTTTTTTAAGTCATAAGTTTTTTAACCAAAATTAGTAAAACATACATAAAAGTTTTTATTAATTTTAGAGAAAAGTTTTTAACTTCTTAAAAGTCGAACCAAATAGTATTTTAATTTAATAATGACTTGAGTCATGAAATTATGTGAAGTAATTAAATTGATTTATCAAACTTTATCTCAATCATCCATCTTCTTTGTCCAGACAAAGAAAAATGAAGGAAATACATCTTTAAAATTTAATAGTCATGAATTTTCCATTTTGCATATAAACATATCATTTACAACAATTTTCAGGGCAGATTTACAAGATAGGATCACAAAAATTAGGTGAGTTTTGGGAAAGAAATACAACATATGATAGGGTATCTTTAGAGAATCAAGGAATAATTACCCCTTTTTCATTCCTTAAAAACTTTAAACAATAAACTTGGTTGTTATAATAATTAAATATTTAATTCAAAATTTGAAATATATTTTCAATATTATTTTCATGTTTATTGAATTTTTTTTCACATTAATTGTAAATAGGATTAAAGTAGCTCTTTGGTTATCTTTTGCATTAATAAAGGGTAGAATGCATGGTTTAAGAATAATTTGGGATTTCATAAGTCATTTTGACAATCTATTTCAAATTTTGAAAATGAAACTTCAAAAAAGTTTGGCATCTTTAAAAGTGATGTCAAATGCCTATAAATTAAGGTGTGTTTGGAAATATTTTTACTTAAAATGTTTTTTTATGAAGTGTTTTTTTTCTTAAATTTTTAGCCTAAAAACGTTTTATATAATCATTACTAAATACACTTTTACCGATCTTGTGTGAGCTAATGTACACCTTTTTCATTGGAAAAAGAACAAAAATTATCTTAATAATGTAATTAAAAGATTATTATTAAAAAAAAATAGTCTATGAAACATCATATTTTTCTTGGGAAAGAGTTTTTTCTATGACTTGATTTCCAAATCAATAATAACGTTGCAAAGATTTTCATCCACAATGAGGCTTGAATGGGGGTAATATATGTCATATATGTAAATAGATTCAAACTTAATTATCACACTTGTAAAACATAGGTTTATCTAAGATTTAATTTATATGTCATAGGCAGGTAGGGTTGTTAAGAAAATCATACTTTGAAGTTAGGTATAACATTTGATGCATCATTTTGACTTAATCTCTTGACTTACAATTTGTTTGATCTAACTTCTATTTAATTTAGTATTCTATTACTTTATAAAATATCTCTCTAATTTATAGGACATCAAGGAGAATTAATTTGTTTGCGTCCTTATTTTGAAAATAATTTCGAAAATCCCTATTTAGTGGCTGGTTTTATCTTAACAAATTGGAAAGTGATAGCCACATGCAGGAAGAGAATAAGTTGGTTGAACTAAATTAAAGCTTTGATACATGTTTATTCCTAATAGAAAATTTTACATTCATGTCAAAATAAAAGTTTGTAAGACTAAAAATGTGTTTGACAGTAATTTTAAGAAGTATTTTTACCATTTCTAATATTTGACCATTTTTATTTTTTAAATATTAAAAATATTATAAACACTTCCTAAAATCATTGTCAAATGCACTCTAAGGCTTTCTTTAAAAAGAGTTTTAAAAAATAATTCTAAAAAATGGTTTTCCAGAATAGTTTTTAAAAATGGTTCTTTAATATTTTATAAAATAAAAGTTTATTTGAAAACTTGGAATGTTCTTAATTTTTTTTCTATATTTTCTATATTTTTAAATATATTCTAAAAATAAATTTTACATATTTTATTTTATTTTTAATCATTTTTCACATTCTTATAATTATTTTTTGAAATAATTTTTAAAAATAGCTTGTATTTTTAAAGTTGTGTTCTATTTTCTAATTATCAAACTTGTTTCCTGTTTTTTGTTATGAAAAATAGAAAACTATTTTCAAAAGCAATTATCAAACATACCTAAATCTTCTTGCATCCTAACAAGATTCTTAATTTCTTAACAAAAAAATTAGTCTTTCTATCGAAGTACATGCTTTGAAGTCATTTAACTTAATCTTTAAATTAAGCTTTGTGACAATCCATTGGAATAAAAAGTATAATTAAAAAGTATAAAATCAATTTCCATACATTTGAAGTCACATTAGTTATGAGAGTTCTTGACCACCTTTTTCTTTTCTTCGGAATTGGTCGCTCTAACACACACGCCCAAAAAGAAAAAGAAAAAGATAGATACACAAGAGAGGTAAGGAATAAAGCTTGCCATCTACCATTGAGATGCACAAAAACTCCAAAAACAAGCCTACGAGCTTCGATCTTGAGCATGGCCATCCTTAGTAGAGGAAGGCACAGCAACATCTATCACAAAATTGGGAAAATGCAGGCGGCGCAAGTCCAACACGGCCAGCTGCGTTCATTTCATTCAAGGCGCACCTGCCTCCTCTCTGTCCAGGGATGCGTGTGCATGGACTGGTTCTGGGTTCACCTCTTTATCTAATAAAAACCCATCCTCAGATATGTGTTAAGATCAAGCAAATCAGTTACCTTAAGGTTTTTCATTGTCCATAAATAAATCCTTTCCTCAACACCAGTGCTCATTTCACGGTGAGCCTGTATCCACTGCAATATTCTCTACGGTATAGTAAAATAATTATCTCTCATCCTTGAATTTAGATATGATTGATCGAATCACAACAAAATCTTGTGTAGCTTTGTGTGGATTATTTTATTTTTATATTCATTGTTTTATTTTTATGTTCTTGAACTAAGAGTGCTTTTGGCAGGTGGAAATGCTTTTAGGAGAATCACATATCAAGTTTTTCTCCAAAAACAATATAAATAATTTTGCCAAATACCTTTTTTTTTTCAAAAAATACTTTTTAGGCTAAAAACGCTTCTTACAATCATTGTCAAATGGACTCTAACATTATTTGTATTAAAGCTTCCGATGGCACAATGGATGCTAAAGATTTTAATATCTCCAAATGTTCATAAACCTGATATTTTTCCATGCAAGCGGAATATATATATATATATATATATATATATATATAATTGGATTGAAGTTGGCTAAACAAGAACTGAAGCTTTATTCCCAAGTTATGAGATATGCTAATCAAGATCAATCATACCCTTTTTTTAGAGGTTTAGATTAAAAGGGTTGTTACAATGATTTGTTCTCAAAGAAAAGTCAAGAAATGAGTAGAAAGTCTAAGGAGCATAGGAAATTTTTTGTAAACCATGCGTACCGCATGTAGATCCAAGTCACAAAATCTACCTGGCATTTGTGTATAAATTAAGAATTTAATATTTTGAACTGTATTGATAATTTAACATGCATGTATTAATTAGTAGACCTAGTTTTATGTGTACTTATGAGTTCACCCTCGGTTACGGTATACACATATATTGACAAACCATCATCTAACCAATCCAGTTAACACTTGTATTGTGTGACTTCGGGGAAAAAGGGAGAAAAGATTTATATGAATATTCCTTGCATTTTCTCAAGAGATTTGAACAGAAGAAAACAAGATTATAAACAAGCTTTGTGGTGGTGTGGAAATGGTATGTATATGTGTATACACCCCCAGATGATGCCCCGGTTTGAAAGGACATGCATTGTGTCTCAGGTCTTGACAATAAAGGAAAGGTTGGTGCATGTGAGTGGAATCATCTGCAAAGAGTTGATCAATTCTTAATTAGGAGTATATGTTACGAGAAAATCCAGCTTAAAACATCCAGAACTGTGGCAAAACCCCGAAATTTCAAGCCTCAATTCAAGCAAAATCACACTTAGGCGGTGTTTGTTTTTTTGGCTTTTTGCTTAAAGCAATTTAGTTTTAGAATTTAGGTTGTTTGTTTTTCTACTTTTTCATGATTTATTATAGACTTTTTACTAAATAGAAAAAGTCAAAATATGTAGCTTTTTTCTAAATAGAAAAAATAACATATTGATTTTTTTTTTTACTTTTTAATACTTAATAGAAATAAAATACTACAAAAACAAACAACCTAATATTTAACACTATTAAGCATTAAGGTTTTATTTAGAATTAAGTAAAAACACAAACACCATCTTAGTCTTTTAGAAACTCCTCAGCATATGGGTCCTGTCCCTCTTTATGCCCCGAATTCATGTGAGAAAATCCCCGTTAAAGGCCCTGCTTGCAACAACCCCCATGCACAAATGACACCACTCTGGTTGTCAAGGCTACCATGCACAAAATGACATTTTTACAAGCCATCAACTCCAAGTATACGTAGTTTATTGTTGTATTTTGCATCTAAATAAACTGATTTGCAAATCATTTTGGCTTTAGTATTTTTATTTTATTTTTCATCTTTTAATGAAGTTTCTATAAAACGAATAATATAGACGAGTTCTATGCGTTTTGTGTATTACTTGAGCTCTTGATTTGTGTTGTAACGTGTGACCATGTGAAGTTTGTACACTTCATGAATCATGAACAAATTTTTGCTTCTTGTTGTTGTGATGATCATTGATCTTTTGCAGGGCTAAAACTCAGCAGTCTATTAATCAGTGATTTACTTTATTGGAAAAGTAGAATAGATCAACATAGAATGGATTGTCCTATAATTGAACTTTTCAAAAAATTCGGGCCACCCAACTGATAAGAATAGTAGGTTTTTCAATCAAAATCCTAACCATCTCACTTATAAGACATTTTGAAGATGACAAGTATTAGGTTTTTCAATCAAATTTTATAGCATGCATGTCCTTCTTTTTCTTTTGGATTGAACAAACTTGTTATTTGTCTTTGCATCTATGTTTATCCTATTTTTTAATCTATATTTATGGATCTATTAGGAGAATACATAGAAGTAATTGGGCTCTTGAGAGGCCCAAACTAACCCAAATCTTTCGGTGGGGGTAAGGATGATAGTTTGTAATATCCCTTTGTTATGGTGTTGGCTTCTGCACAGATTGTGCCAAGAGAGTTCATCGATTACACAGATTGCACCCCCTTAAGGAATATTACTGGTTTTACCAAAAGGAAGGAAAGGGAGAGAAAACAAAGTGAATGCACTGATTCTTTGATTCTCAACCTCTTAATAGAATAAAGTCAAAAGGCTAGTTTATATGGGAGCCAGAGTAACAAACCGTGACCGGCTCTTAGCTCAGAAAAAGAAAAAAAAAACAAAGAAAAGGTAATAATAACCAAAGGGTAATAATCAAGGGTACTACCAACCCTTATTACAGAAATGCCAATGCTCTAATACTCCTCTCTCAAGATGGAGAATGAAGATTATGAATTCTCATATTGCTAAGGAAAGATTTAAACTGTGATAGAAATAGAGCCTTAATGAAGAGGTCGGCAATCTGGTGTTACGAGGACATGTGCATTGTTTTGAGACAACTTGCTTGTATTTTCTCTTGGACAAGGTGATAATCAATTTCAATGTGCTTCGTCCTTTCATGGAAAACAAGATTAGATGCAACATAAAGAGTCACTTCATTGTCACAAAACAGTGTAGCAGGTTCTTTGCTTTGAATCCCAAAATCACGAAGAAGAGCAATCAATCAAATCAACTCACAAGTCACGTTGGCCATTGCTCGGTATTCTACCTTAACTAAAGATCAAGAAACAGTGCTCTGTTTCTTAGATTTCCATGAGATTAAGGAGTCCCCGAGGAAGACACAAAAACCACTAAGGGATCTCCTCGTATCTTTGCAAGCTCCCCAATCTAAATCAACAAAAGTCTTAAGATGAATGGATGATGTAGTAGAAAAGTAAAGACCTTGCCTTATTATACCCTTGATATATTGTAGAATTCGATGAACTCCTTGCAGATGAGTTGATCTAGGGATGGCCAAGTATTGACTGAGACGATTCACTGAGTGAGCCAAATCTGGTTGTGTGATTGTAAGATATAAGAGCTAGCCAATTAGACGTCTATACAAGCTGGGATCCTCCAATAACTCTATGTCATCTTGTGAGAGATTAATGTTAGCCTCCATGGGCGTGCTTGTAGGTTTGCAACCTAAAAAACCAGAATCTAATAATAATTGAAGTGCATAGTGTCTTTGGCTAACAGAGATACTCTTTCGTGACCTGGCAACTTCAAGACCGAGGAAGTATTTGAGTTGTCCGAGATCCTTTGACTTAAATTGACTGTCAAGGAAGTGATTACTACTCAAAAAGTGCTATTTGATAGCTTGTAATTAACTCTTTTAAACACTTTTGAGTAGTAGTTATCACCTTTTAATCCAATTAACATATTAAGGACCCTTGCAATCAATTCTAATCAAATTGTGTTAAGTTTTGGTGTTTTGATAGCTTTTTTATCACCAAAGCAATCCGAGATTGAGGAGAGTTCTTTGGAATCCATGGCAAAGCAATGGAGAGCTCAGAAACATGAAGAACCGAAGCTTTTAAGTCTTTTCCATAAGCAAATCCGGATATCTCATATCCGAAATTCTATCCGGAATGCAAGGAGTGTGGGATCCTTCAGTCTTCCCTGCAAAAGATGTCTGGACAGGGCGTCCAGACACACCATCGGAGGGCGGCGGAACGTGGGCTGTAGCAAGGCTTGCTCACTTTAGTCAATGTTTTCCATCCGAACAACATATCTGGATAGGATATGCTATCGTCCGGGGTGTGATGTTTAGTGTCGCATGCTTCTCTCTTGGGGAATCCGGATGGAGTTGGTCCGGATAAGGGAGCGCCACCATTTATCCTCTTGGGGAATCCGGATGGAGTGCTCCGGATAGCGATGCGCACTCCGTGTCATCAGGGGGAGGGTCCCTACACCTTGCACACGCAGACGGTCCCCTTTGTGACGTTCCACCTTCTCCGGATATTTCACATCCGGCACCTGAGGCCGGATGGAAGAGGAGGTGTTTCAACTTCCCCGGACAGACATGTCCGGATCCCCTGATAGCGCCTACCCGGAGAGCATCCGCGGCCGACAATTCAGATTACCCGGATTTTGCACAGTGCAGCGGTGTTCTCTTGGAGCTTCACGATATTTCCGACCGACATTTTGGGATATTTTGAGATATTTTTCTTTAGATATTTGATGTCTAAATCCCCAAACTCTCCTTGTAATCCACCTATCATAGGATTCCTTAGTCTTTAAGTAAGAAAAAGGTGAATAATCTCATATATATAGTTTGTAATTTCCTTTACAGATATATATCATGTAGGGGACGGAAGATAAGGCTGGTATACAGATTTTTTATACAGTTTTGCAAGGAAGTAAAATACAGAGCTTTTGCTCTACCTTACCTACTTGTTTTGATTGTTTATATTCTGATAATTTTTCTTACTAGCCAAACAAGCTCTGAGGAAGTTTCCTCAGAGAATGAGAGGCTATACTTTTAGTTCCTTGGAGCTAAGGTTGTCGGGAAAGGTTCCAAGTGCAAGAATTTATAGCTTTGTGGTTTCAGCCATTAATGAAGAGAAAGTGTGATCCTTTAATGATTTCTATGTTTTTAGTTAACTTAAAACACCTTCAATTCACTTGAGCCAACACTTGGTAAGGCAAGTGATCTCCGTCCATGGAGATGCACTAGTTTATCTCTTGCAAGCTTTTGGGAAGTGACTTGAAGGTAGGATTTTCTAGAATTGCCAACACTTGGTAAGCTTTTGGACTCCAAGGAGACATCCATTAGTTATCTCTTGCGAGCTTGAGAAGGGAAGTCCAAAGTTAAAGATCATCTTGAATGGCAAATGCTTGGTGAGAGGCACGAGCCATTGCAAGTTGCATCAGTGAGAGGGAATTAGAGCTGAAATCCATTTAAGGGATCCATCTGTACAACACCGGTTAGAGAATTGACTATATGTTAATTCTCTAATGTGAGGAAATGAACCAAATGACCGGAGCTCTATTTTTGCATAAGGAACCTCCCTTGTGAACCCAAACCTCCAAGGAATGTTTTTCTTCATAAGTAATTTCCATTATTTTCTTTTTAGTTAGCTTGAAGCAAAACCTCATTTAACCAAAGCTTGTGTTTTATTTCTTAAGCTAACCTTGACATGAAAAAGCACCAATTTAACTTTCAATTAGTATCAGTTGTGAGTTGAAAACCCTTCCCAGAGAACGATCCTAGAGCCACTATGCTATATTAGCTAAAGCTATCCTAATGCATGGTGATATAGGTTATAAATTTTGTTGATTACTCCCTCAATTAAAGAGCACCAGTTGGACCAGAATCAGCTGAAACACCAATTAGGAACGAATCAGGAAGGTTTTCAACTTTTCAATAGTTCTGTAATCATTGTCGGCAATGACAATGTCATCAACATACACCAACAATGCAAGGAATGACTCACCACTGCGCTTGGTAAACAATGAATGATCTGAGGTTGATTGAGTAAATCCTTTGTCCAATAAAACACCAGAAAATTTAGCAAACCATTGCCTTAAAGCTTGTTTCAAGCCATAGATTGATTTGTGTAATCTACAAATAGTGTCTCCCCCTCATGTGGATACCCTTGAGGCAAGCTCATGTAAACTTCTTCGGTTAAATCACCGTGAAGGAAAGCATTATTGACATCTAATTGAACAAGAAACCAGCCATGGATAGTAGCTGAAGCTAATAAAAGCTTAACGGTTACCAGTTTTGCTACAGGTGAGAAAGTATCAATGTAATCCACATCTTCTTGTTGAGTGTACCCTTTGGCAACTAGGCGAGTTTTATGCTGCTCAAGAGACCCATCAACTCAAAACTTGAGCTTGTACACCCATTTACATCCTACAACCTATTTGCCATTGAGCAAATTTGTTAAGGACCAAGTACCATTCTCCTCAAGAGCATGGAGTTCAGCTCTCATAGCCTATTGCCATTCCAAAATCATAGTAGCTTGAGTGTAAGAAGTTGGCTCAACATGAGAAGAAATGGCATGGATGAGAGCACGATGTGAGGGGGAAAGTTTGTCATAACCGGGAACACCAGAGAGTGGATATGAGGTAGATGTGGAAGGAAGTGTGGTGGAATAATAGTGGTAGTCTTGAAGATAAGTTGGTGGTCTAGTTACACGAGTTAGCCGAGAAATGGAAGAAACAGGGGACTCAATGGTAGTGGCTGGATTGGAATCAGTAAAAGAAGGAAAAAGTGAACGAAATGTGTTGGCATGGGATGATGGAAGGACACTGTTAGAAAGAAAATCAGAAATGAAAGATGACAAGTCGTTGGATTGAAAAGGAAACAATGTTTCATGAAAGATAACATCCCGAGTAATATATATAGCATTAGTGGAAAGATTCAACAATTTATAACCTTTGTAACTCGATGGATACCCAATAAATACTGAAGAAATGGTTCTAGTTGAGAGTTTGGTACAATGACATGCTAATGTAGAATCATAACATAGACATCCAAAGAAACGGAGATAACTATATGAGGGGACTCGATTGTACAAAATTTCAAATGGGGTTTTATTGGAAAGAATGGGAGATGTAATTCCTTTTATGAGATAAGTAGCAGTTAAAATGCAATCACCCCAGTAAGCTAGAGGAATATTATATTGAAACAGTAATGCTCCGGCCACATTCAAAAGGTGTTGATGCTTACGCTCTACCATAGAATTTTGTTGAGGAGTGTCAACACATGAGTGAATGGCAAAATCCTCTTTTTACAAAAGTAATCCGAAAAAGCAAGTTAGGGTGCATTATCACCCTAACTACCATGTGTGAATAAAAGTACAATAGGCAAAAACAAAATAATAATAATACTATTGACATCAGATGTTGATTTCAACAAGTACACCCAAGTAAAGCGAGAATAATCATCCACAATTGTCATAAAATATCGAAAACTACCATGTGTTGGTAAATGAAAAGCACCACATATGTCTATATGCAACAAATCAAAGGGACATTGTGAAACATAATTGGAAATGGGAAAGGGCAACCGCTTTTGCTCAGCCAAATGACAAATAGAATAATGAGGTGAACAATCAACAACATGCTTGAAATTCAATATATTTTTCAATAGATTAAGTCTTACATAAGAAGAGTGGCCCAAACGAATATGCCAAAGTTCATGATCAATCTTAGAAACATTATTACAAAGACCTGAGGTGCGAGCTAGTGTTGGAAAAAGATTGGCTAGATCCAAAACATAGAGATTGCCACTACACCTACCCATCCCAATCATCTGCCCTTGCATACGGTCCTAAATAAAACAAGATTCAGACTCAAATTTGACAAAGCAACAATGAGACTAAGTGAAAGCACTAATCGAAATGAGGTTGAATCGAAATTGTGGAACATACAAGACATTTTCAAGAGTGAAATGGTTAAATAACTCGACTGATCCTATACGAGTAGTAGTAACAGATTCACCAGTGGGAAGAGTAACGCTTGAATTGAAGAACGAGAAAGAATTCTTGAACAAATCGAGAAAGTAATAGACATGGTGTGTTGCCCTAGTATCCAAAACCCAGGAATTATAAGGGAATGAATTATAAGAAGAAGAGAAAGTCAATTTACCACTAAAGCTAGAAACTGAGGGACCATCCTATTGCTGCGATTCCACAATGGCAGGTAAACTACATTATAGTTATGAACTCAAAAAGACGATTAGTTGTTGGCACTGACTAGGGTAGAGACTGTTGAGGATCATATCTGTGATTCCTAAGTCCTCAGACACAATAGAAGTGGTCTAATTAGCTTGGGCCTGGCCCAATTGAGTCTTGGATATGGGCTTGTACCCAGTGGGTATCCATGCAATTTGTAACAACGATCAATGGTATAACTCTACAATCCAAAATGGCTATATTTAGGTCTCTCATGTTTTCCCTTTGAAGTTGAATTCCCAGTATGAGCATTAATCGAAGTAGAACCTGCATCACCCAAATGAAGAGGCTCCGACAAAGATGAAATTCCATTATTGATAGATCGTTGTCGTTCTTCCTAGATAACCAATGAAAAAACCTTTGACAAAGGTGGAAGAGGCTCCATCATTAAGATTTGACCGCTCGTCTGGGCATAGGAATCATTTAAGCCCATTAAAAACTCAATCACATTCTCTTGCTGCTGATATTCTAACCACACTTGTAAACCTTCACAATGACAAGCCGGTAATGGTTGAAAATTCTTGAGTTCTTCCCAAAGAACCTTGAATTTGGTGTAATAAGTGTTAATGTCAAGAGCTCCTTGTAAGATGTCTCTTGAGCTGAAAAACCCAAGGAGCATTGTTGTGTTGAAAACGATCGCACGGATCAATCCAGATCTTGGCTGTTGTAGCAATATACATCAAGCCATCTGCAATATCCTTTGAAATGGAGTTGATAATCCACGAGGTCACCATGTTGTTGTAGTGATTCCAAGCATTAAAGAGAATATCGGCTTGAGTTGCACGAGGAATGGTCCCATCAATGAAACCAATCTTCTTCTTCGATGTTAATGTCATGGCCATAACTCTGCTCCATGTGTTGTAATTGTTCCCAATTAAGTTGTGTGAGACAAGGATGAGTCTAGGATGATCACCACTGTGAAGAAAAAATGACTACTCACATCCTCCATTGTTGACACTTCAAATGATCTAATCACAGCTCGTTGATTTGGTTGATCACCTCGAGCCATAAAAAAAAAAAAACCAAAGAATGAGCAGAAGGAATTGCTCTGATACCATATTACTGGTTTTACCAAAAGGAGGGAAATGGAGAGAAAATAGAGTGAATGCACTGATTATTTGATTCTCAACTTTTCAATAGAATAAAGCCAAAAGGCTAGTTTATATGGGAGCCAGAGTAACAAATCGTAACCAACTCTCAGCTTAGAAAAAGAAAAAAAAACAAAGAAGGGGTAGTAACAACCAAAGGGTAATAATCAAGGGTACTACCAGCCTTTATTATAGAAATGCCAATGCTCTAATAAGGAATGCAAAGCTAATTTAAAGTGATGGACTTCAATTTCATGTGTCCATTTCAGTGAGTTTCTTGAAATGGTTATGCCATTTATAAAAAATAAAAAAAATTCTGTAAAAAAATCTATGAAATTATAAAATCTTGTTAGGATCGTAGAGTTATCTCAACAGAAAACCAATTGACTCTACTTATTTTGAGGCTTATAGTGGTGTGTAACCATCTCTAACATTAAACACTCGACCCAAAGTCATTTTTTTTTGTGGAGCAACATTGTTGCATACCTAATAATTCCTCCTCCAACATGAGGCTTTTGCAACTTGAACCTTAAGACATAGCTCCAATACCACTTGTTAGAATTAAACACGTAACTATCTCATCTAAAAACCAATTAACTATCAATGAGATTAAGTTAATTCTCTTTATGTGACTTGATGTCATTCATTCATATTCATCCTGAGACTTATAATAGTGTCTAACAATTTTCGACTTTACATACTCATCCCAATATCAAAAGCATTGTTGCATACCTAACAAATATGTTTTCTCCTTTTTCGTCATTTTTGTTTCTAACGGTGTTAGGACATTTTTATGTATTGACAGTTTTGTTCCTTTTTATTCCGGCTTAAAAATATTTTAAGGTAATAACTTACTCTCTATTGAAAAATGCGTTCAACCGAGTTGTCATTAGTCTGAAAAAGTTTGTCAAAGGCAAGTTAGTTTTTTGGAAGTTTTAAAATTGAGCTAAAAGGTCTTCATTAATTTTTGGCAACTTTGACATTTTATTTTTAATTAATTTTTATAAATCTGATATTTTTTTTAAGAAAATTCTATTCTTAATGAATTTTTGGAAAGTTGATATTTTATTTTTGAAGAAAATTACTTTCTTAATTAATTTTTAAAAAGTATTATTTTATTTTTAAAAAAATAAAATTCTTTTCTTAATTAACTTTTGAAAAGTTGATATTTTACGTTTTAAGAAAATTTCATTTCTAACTCTCTAGAGTCTTAGGCCTATATATAACCTACCTAAATATGTTTTTGGGTTGGACACTTTGAGAATCAACCAACTTGCCCTATTATTCCCAATTTCTCAAGAAATAATTTATAGGATTGAATTTTAGTTTGTTAGAAGGATCTGCATCCCCTCAGAAGCTAAGAAGAATCTATTGAAGCATTGGAGGTACTACATTTGGATCAAGATATACATGTTGAAAAGTAAGTGTTTAAGATAAAATAATAAGGTAAATCTGTATACTTTGATTTCAAATAGTGAATTGTAGATTGGAGGTCTTAAGCCCTGTGGTTTTTTATCTCCACAATTAATGTGGGAGTTTTCCAGGTAAAAAATTATTGTGTACGTTGATCTTTGATTACTTTGACTATAGATGATGTATCTTGATATTCATCATTGGTGCATAAATTAACAATTTAATATTTTGAACTTTATTGATAATTTAACATGCATGTTAGTAGACCTAGTTTTACGTGTTATGAATTTCACCCTCGATTAAGGTATATACAAGGTCCAACCTATCGATCGAGACAAGTATGACTCATCCAAGTCGTATCTACCTTGGGCAAGCCTACTACAAAACTGGTATTGAGTTTGACTCAAAGATGGTCTAGATTGATTCAAAATGAGAAGCAGCCTAGAAGTTGAGCCTTGAGGAGAATCAATCACAGATGGTTTTATTCTCATTCACCTAATTGCAAAGAAAGAAATAAAAAATAGGTTTGACTAAAAAGAAGAGGACGGGGAGGATGGTTTTATTCTCATTCACCTAGTTGATAAAAAAAAGGGGTTTGAAAGAGAAGAAGATGATGGGGTGGATGGTTTTATTCTCATTCATCTTGCTGCAAAGAAAGAAAAAAAATGGTTTTGAAAAAGAAGAAGACGGAGAAGATGAAGAAATGGTCTTGGGTAATGAGGTAATGGGTTTACCCATGGGTGTTAGGGTATTTATAAAATGGGTAATGAATATAGTAGCATTTATACCATTGGTAATGAATATAATGAAATAAATAGAAATGCAAATATAAATTATAAGAATTAAATTATTCATATTTTAAATAAACCACTACTTTTTTAATACAATTAAATAAGATGTATAAATTAAATTTTATTAGAGAAGATATTACTAAAAAAATTAATAATTACTTGTATTAATACTAACAATTGAAAATTTTTATAATTAATTAAATTTAATATGAAGGTATTAAATAAAAGAACTTTTAATATTAAAAAATAATAAACATGTTTTTATGTTTATTTAAATAATATTAAATATAGTTAAACTTAAAACTTTATTAAAAGTATTTTAACTATATACATTTTACCTATTGTCCCATACCGATCCAAGATACTCAGACCGATGTGCCTCAAGACCTCCCAAGACCACGGGCATATACATATATTGAGAACCCATCACTTAACCAGCCTAATTAACACTTGTATCATGTGCCTTAGGGGAAAAGGAGAGAAAAGTTTTATATGTATTTTTCTTGCATTTTCTCAAGAGATTTGAACATAAGAAAACAAGATCATAAACAAGCTTTGTGGTGGTGTGGAAATGGTATGCATATGCGTATACACCCCGGATGATGCCCCAGTTTGAAAGGACACGCATTGTGTCTTAGGTCTTGATGATAATGGAAATTAAGGTCGGTGCATGTGAGTGGAATCATCTGCAAAGAGTTGATCAATTCTTAATTAGGAGTACATGTTACGAGAAAAATCAGCTTAACATCCAGAACTCTGTGACCAAACCCCACTCAAGCCTCAATTCAAGTAAACACGTTCCTATCGTGCCTCAATTCAGGTAATTCAAGGGCAGTTTCTCCTTTATGACTGTTCAATTTCCAGTCATCTCATGGCAAAACCTAATAGTCAAGAATCCAAACCCTTCAAACAAATCAAACAATGAAAAATCCAAGTGATACCATTGGATATGCATGCATATAAATAACAATTAACACGATCTCCTCTTCATATGCATAACATCCACATATCCAATTTATTTGTATTTCATCTCCTAGCCTGTTTGCCTCACCACTAAGACTATCATGAGGTTTCTCAACGTTGTTTTTACTGTCATAGCACTTGTTTTTCTTCTGAGCGTCCAGCCACACAATGCTGCTAGGGGTCCTGTCCCTCCTTCTGGCCCCAGTTCATGTGGGAAAATCCCGTTTGAAAGCCCTGCTTGCAACAACCCGCCTCCATCTCCTGCAAGACCACATGCCACCACTCCAGTTGTCAAGGCTACCATGCACAAATGACATTTTTACAAGCCATCAGCTCCAAGTATACATAGTTTAAGGTCGCATTTTTCATCTGAATAAACTGATTTGCAGGTCATTTTGGCTTTGGTATCTGTATTTTATTTTTCATCTTTTGATGAAGTTTGTGTAAAACAAATAACATAGACAGGTTCTATGCGTTTCTGTGTATTACTTTCGCTGTTCATGTGTGTTGTAACCATGTGAAGTTTGTACACTTCATGATGATATAAAAATAAAAAATAAAAAAGAAAGTTGAATCATGAATAAATTTTTGCTTCTTGTTGTTGTGATAATCATTGATCTTTGGCAGGACTATAACTCAACAGTCTATTAATCAGTGACTTACTTTATCGGAAAGTAGAATATATATATCACCATAGAGTGGATTTGCTCTAATAAGACAAGCATTTTGGACACTATGCATAGTAGGTTTTTCAATGAAAATGCTGACCATCCCACTGATAAGACATTTTCAGTATTAGGTTTTTCAATCAAATCTCGTAGCATGCATGTACCTTTTTTTATTTTGAGTTGAAAACTCTTTTTTCGTCTTTGCATGTATGCTTATTCTATTTTTTTGATCTATTGGGAGAAGACATAGAAGTAATTTGGCCCTTGAGAGGCCCAAACTAACCCCAATGTTATGGCTTCAGCTTCTTCATAGAAGGGACCAAAGAGTTCACTGATTACACAGATTGCCTCACCATGAGGAACGTAAATCCATTTCAATGAATTTCTTGAAATGTTTATGCATGCCACTCAATTATAAATTCTTTTATAGAAAATCTATGAAACTAAAATCTTGTTAGAGCTTTTAGTGATATCTCATTTTTTTTTTCCAGGAGTAGCATTTTTTCATATCTAACAATCCCTCCCCCAACACCGGGTTCCCAATATCATTGCATACCTAACAATCTCTTTCCCAACATGGTGCTCTTGCAACTCAAACCCATGACCCATTTAATAATTACATTGGTTAAACCGATTATAATTTTAAACTATTTAACTCATATTTCACTCATTTTGAATTTATTTTTAAATAAAAACGTCAATTAAATCATAAACATGTTTAATCGAGACATTGATCATATAGACTTATACAAAACCTAATTAAATAGAATGACTTAATTATTAAATGAGTTACATTTGCTATTTATTTAATAATTAGATAGTATTTAGGTTTATGTTTTTATTAGTGTAAAGTTTGGGTAATATTGCTATCAATAATCATGAAACGTATTCCAAACCAACCCTTTAACAATTAAACATTCATAAGTGCCATCATATTGTCCTCGTATTGTTTGTTTCAAAAGAGGAATTTGTCTCATAAAATTTTCTACCATGTTTTTTCTATATGTTATCCAATGTCGCTTCATTTCTAAACGTATCCCCCAGCGGCAAGGGCACGGAAAGCGAAAATTTCAGGCATTTCAGGGGTTGAGACTCAGAATTAAGACCCGTCATTTTCTCCTCTGCCTTTTGGGTTAATATGTCTAGCCTCCCAACGTGGTGCTCTAATTAATATCATATGTTAGAATCAAAGACTTAATTAACCATAAAACAATTAGCTATCGATAAATCAAGTTAATCTTGATGTCAATCATAGTTATCTTCAGGCTTAACTTTAACGGTAGGGTTGATTTCAATGGTATTGGTCTCTAGAAGAATATAAAAATCTATAACCCAATTTTTAGATCAAGAGGTCAGCGTTGATTTCAATGGAGTGGTCTAGGGAGCAGCGGATATTACTTTGGAAGCAGTTTTCTGTGGCTATGCTCTCTTATTTATTTGATTTCCAAAAATCAACGGAAGGTTTCAAAGGTGTTGCATGTTAAGAAAGAGCACAGAGAGAGAGAGAGAGAGAGAGAGACCATGTGGAATGGATCATTTGGTCTGGTTTCCTGGCTTGTGAGAACGGAAACGGGTAGACTGAAGGCCTTGAATTCCACAGGAGCACAAACTTTGAACCGTAATTCGATGCCTTCTTTTGGCAACCAGACGAAGCCATTTTCATAGGAGAAAACCTCCACGTTCCATCTCCATGCATATGGGTCAATCTAACCCTTACTCTTCTTACTAGATGAAAAACTCATTATATTATCAAATTCTGATCCCTGAAAACTCTGTGGCGTGTCTGTAATTTTAAGAAATTTTTATGGCAAGTCATCAATTTCCAATTGCATCAATTAATAATTAATAATGGTTTTGGCAGATTGCTTGAACCTTGAACCCACACCTACCTTAATATTTTCAAATTGATATTTTTCCTACCAAAGTCAAACCTTAACTAATTCAAAGTTTGCCATTATTAACTGGAACCCTAAGTTGGGTACACGTTTGACCAACTCAAGTTGCAATCCTACTCACATATGCATGAAATTGTTCAAATATTATTTGATTTGCAAACTATTTCGCAAAACTTATTATTTAAGTTGACTTTAAGTTAAATTATTTTTAAATCGTTAACTTCAAACTTATTACTTAATTTATACTTTAAGTATTAAGGTTGTTGGGTGAAGTTAACCCAACATTTTTGCTAAATCATCAAATTGACACATTATTCTCATTAATTTCAACCAAAGTTTTAGAACCGGATCGATGATTGAATTGGAAAAGTTACGGATTCACTGGTCGGACCGCGATCGAACCGATAAGGTCATAAATAATAATTTATATATTATATAAAATTTTAAATAATTATAAAAAATTAAAATTATATACAATTAAAAGTTTTAATAATATTTCATTTTTATATTTGATATTTCAAATAAAATGATGAAGAGAAATATAAATATATTAATATTTAAATATCATTTTTTCATGGACCAACATGGTTGCATACCTAATAATCCCTCCTCCAACATGAGGCTTTTGCAACTCCAACCTTAAAACATAGCTCCAATACCACTTGTTAGAATAAAAAACTTAACCATCTCATCTTAAAACCAATTAACTATCAGTGATATTAAGTTAATTCTCTTTATGTGGCTTGATGTCATTCATTCATATTCATCCTAAGACTTACAGTAGTGACTAACAATCTCCGATCTTACATACCCATCCCAAAATCAGAAGCATTATTGCATACCTAATAAATATGTTTTTTCCTTTTTTGTCATTTTTGTTTCTCATGGTGTTAGGACATTTTTATAGTATTGACAATTTTATTCCTTTACATTATGGCTTAGAAATCTTTTTAAGTAATAACTTACTCTCTATTGAAGATTCAAGGCTATTGTGTGTTCAACTAGGTAGTCACAAATAAGTTTGAAAGATTTTGTTAATGGCAAATTATTTTTTTTGGAAGTTTTAAAATTGAGTTAAAATGTCTTCATTAATTTTTTTCAACTTTGCAATTTTATTTTTAATTAATTTTTAGAAAGTTAGATTTTTTTTTTAAGAAAATTCTTTTTTTAATACATTTTTGGAAGTTGATATTTTATTTTTAGTTAATTTTTAGAAAGTTGATTAGTTTATTTTTTTTAAAAAAAAATTAAATTCTTTTGTTAATTAATTTTTGGAAAGTTTATATCTTACTTTTTAAGAAAATTTTGTTTCTAACTCTCTAGGGTCTTAGGCATATATATACTCTACCTAAATATGTTTTTGGGTTGGACACTTTGAGAATCAACCAACTTACCCTATTATTCCCAATTTCTGAAGAAAGAATTTACAAGATTGAATTTTAGGTTTTGTTAGAAGGATTTGTATTCCCTCAGAAGCTTAGAGGAATCCACTGAAGTATTGGAGGCACTATATCACATATGTGAATCAAAATATAGGTGCTAAAGAGCAAGTCTTTAGAGTAAAATGGTCAAGTAAATTTGTGTACTTAATTTAATCTCAAACAGTGAATTGTAAATTATAGGTCGTAAGCCCATGGTTTTTTATCATCGTAATTAATGTGAGGGTTTTCCACGTAAAAAATTATTGTGTACCTTGATCTTTGATTACTTTGAGTATAGATCATGTATCTTGATATTCATCATTGGTGCATAAATTAACAATTTAATATTTTGAACTTTATTGATAATTTAACATGCATGTTAGTAGACCTAGTTTTATATGCTATGAATTTCACCCTCGGTTAAAGTATATACAAGGACCAAAGTACAACTCAACCAAGTCCTATCCGCCTTGGGCAAGCCTACTACGAAATCGATTTTTGAGTTTGACTCAAAGATGGTCTAGATCCATTCAAAATGAGAAACAGCCTAGAACTTGAGCCTTGAGGAGAATCAATCACAAATGGTTTTATTCTCATTCACCTAATTGCAAAGAAAGGCAAAAAAATACGGTTGATTGAGAAGAAGAGAACGGGGAGGATGGGTTTGAAAGAGAAGAAGAGGATGGGAAGGATGGTTTTATTCACATTCATCCTGTTGCAAAGAAAGAAAGAAAAAAAGGTTTGAAAGATAAGAAGAGGACGGAGAGGATGAAGAAATGGAACTTGGGTAATGAGGTAATGGATTTACCCATGGGTGTTAGGGTATTTATAAAAATAGGTAATGAATATAGTGGTATTTATACCATGGGTAATGAATATAATGAAATAAATAGAAATGTAAATATAAATTATAAAAATTTAATTTAATTATATTTTAAATAAATTACTAACTTTTTTTTAATACAATTAAATAAGATGTATAAATTAAATTTTATTAGATAACATATTACTAAAAAAATAATAATTACTTCTATCAATATTAACAATTGAAAAATTTTATGATTAATTAAATTTAATATGAAGATATTAAATTAAAAGAACTTTTAATATTAAAAAATAATAAACATATTTTTATGTTTATTTAAATAATATTAAATATAACTAAACTTGAAACTTTATAAAAATTATATTTAATTATATACATTTTGCCTGTCATCATCTGATACCGATCAGAGTGCCTCAAGACCTCCTAAGTTAATGACCGAGACGATGACTTTAAAAGATAGGTATATACATATATTGAGAACCCATCACTTGATCAACCCAATTAACACTTTTATCACGAACCTTTGGGGAAAAAGGGACTTGTGCTCTTGATTTGTGTTGTAACGTGTAACCATGTGAAGTTTGTACACTTCATGATGATATAAAAAAAAAAAAAAGAAAGTTGAATCATGAACAAATTTTTGCTTCTTGTTGTTGTGATGATCATTGATCTTTTGCAGGGCTAAAACTCAGCAGTCTATTAATCAGTGATTTACTTTATTGGAATAGATCAACATAGAATGGATTGCCCTGTAATTGAACTTTTCAAAAAATCCGGGCCGCCCAACTGATAAGAATAGTAGGTTTTTCAATCAAAATCCTAACCATCTCATTGATAAGACATTTTGAAGACGACAAGTATTAGGTTTTTCAATCAAAATTTATAGCATGCATGTCCTTTTTTTTCTTTTGGGTTGAACAAACTTGTTATTTGTCTTTGCGTATATATTTATCCTATTTTTTAATCTATATTTATGGATCTAGTGGGAGAAGACATAGAAGTAATTGGGCTCTTGAGAGGCCCAAACTAACCCAAATCTTTCGATGGTGGTAAGGATGATAGTTTGTAATATCCCTTTGTTATGGTGTTGGCTTCTGCACAGATTTTGCCCAGAGAGTTCACCGATTACACAGATTGCACTCCCTTGAGGAATGCAAAGCCAATGTAGAGTGATGGACTTTAGTTTCATGTGTCCACTTCAGTGAGTTTCTTGAAATGGTTATGCCATTTATAAATTTTTTTCTATAAAAAAATATATGAAATTATAAAATCTTGTTAGGATCGTAGAGTTATCTCAACAAAAAACCAATTGACTCTACTTATTTTGGGGCTTATAAAGGTGTGTAACCATCTCCAGTATTTTTGTGGAGCAACATTGTTGCGTACCACTTGTTTAATTAAACACCTAACTATCTCTTCTAAAAACCAATTAACTATCAATGAGATTAAGTTAATTCTCTTTATGTGACTTGATGTCATTCATTCATATTCATCTTGAGACTTATAATAGTGTCTAATTATTTTCCACCTTACATACTCATCCCAATATCAAAAGCATTGTTGCATACCTAACAAATATATGTTTTCTCCTTTTTCATCATTTTTGTTTCTGACAGTGTTAGGTCATTTTTATGTATTGACATTTTTGTTCCTTTTTATTCTACCTTAGAAATCTTTTTGGGTAATAACTTACTCTTTATTGAAGAATGCGTTCAACCGGGTTGTCATAAGTAAATCTGAAAAAGTTTGTCAAAGGCAAGTTAGTTTTTTGGAAGTTTTAAAATTGAGCTAAAAGGTCTTCATTAATTTTTGGCAACTTTGAGATTTTATTTTTAATTAATTTTTAGAAATCTAATTTTCTTTTTTAAGAAAATTCTATTCTTAATGAATTTTTGGAAATTTGATATTTTATTTTTGAAGAAAATTACTTTCTTAATTAATTTTTAAAAAGTTGATTATTTATTTTTTATTTTAAAAAAAAATCTTTTCTTAATTAACTTTTGAAAAGTTGATATTTTACCTTTTAAGAAAATTTCATTTCTAACTCTCTTGAGTCTTAGGCCTATATATAACCTACCTAAATATGTTTTTGGGTTGGACACTTTGAGAATCAACCAACTTGCCCTATTATTCCCAATTTCTCAAGAAATAATTTATAGGATTGAATTTTAGGTTGTTAGAAGGATCTCTATCCCCTCAGAAGCTAGGAAAAATCTATTGAAGCATTGGAGGTACTACATCGCATATGTGAATTGTAGATTAGAGGTCTTAAGCCCTATGGATTTTTATCTCCACAATTAATGTGGGAGTTTTCAACATAAAAAATTATTGTGTACATTGTTCTTTAATTACTTTGAGTATAGATGATGTATCTTGATATTCATCATTGGTGCATAAATTAACAATTTAATATTTTTGAACTTTATTGATAATTTAACATGCATGTTGGTAGACCTAGTTTTACGTGTTATGAACTTCAGCCTCGATTAAGGTATATACAAGGTCTGACCTATCAACCGAAACAGGTATGACTCATCCAAGTCATTTCTGTCTTGGGCAAGCCTACTATGAAACCAGTATTGAGTTTGACTCAAAGATGGTCTAGATTGATTCAAAATGAGAAGCAGCCTAGAAGTTGAGCCTTGAGGAGAGTCAATCGCATATGGTTTTATTCTCATTCACCTAACTGTAAAGAAAGAAAAAAAATAGGTTTGACTAAGAAGAAGAGGACGGGAAGGATGGTTTTATTTTCATTCACCTAGTTGGAAAAAAAAAAGGTTTGAAAGAGAAGAAGAGGATGGGATGGATGGTTTTATTCCCATTCATCTTGCTGCAAAGAAAGAAAAAAAATGGGTTTGAAAGAGAAGAAGAGGACGGAGAAGATGAAGAAATGGATCTTGGGTAATGAGGTAATGGGTTTACCCATGGGTGTTAGGGTATTTATAAAATGGGTAATGAATATAGTGGTATTTATATCATGGGTAATGAATATAATGAAATAAATTGAAATGTAAACATAAATTATAACAATTTAATTTAATTATATTTTAAATAAATTACTAACTTTTTTAATACAATTAAATAAGATGTATAAATTAAATTTTATTAAATAATATATTACTAAAAAAATTAATAATTACTTGTATCAATATTAACAATTCTCCATTTTTATAATTAATTAAATTTAATATGAAGATATGAAATAAAAGAACTTTCAATATTAAAAAATAATAAACATATTTTTACG
This sequence comes from Vitis riparia, assembly GCF_004353265.1. NCBI lineage: Eukaryota > Viridiplantae > Streptophyta > Magnoliopsida > Vitales > Vitaceae > Vitis > Vitis riparia. The sequence goes on from NC_048437.1 coordinate 25,025,978, forward strand.
TCTATTTAAATAACATTAAATATAATTAAACTTAAAACTTTATAAAAAAAATGTATTTAATTATATATATATATTGTCTATCATCCGATACCGATCAAAGATACCGAGACCGACGTGCCTCAAGACCTCCTAAATTAATAACCGATACCATAACTTTGAACCATAGGTATATAAATATATTGAGAACCCATAACTTATAACCAACCTATTAACACTTTTATCATGTGCCTTTGGGGAAAAAGGGAGAAAAGTTTTCTATGCATTTTTCTTGCATTTTCTCAAGAGATTTGAACAGAAGAAAACATGATCATAAACAAGCTTTGTGGTGGTGTGGAAATGGTATATATATGCATACACACCCCGGATGATGACCCATTCAAGGACACGCACTGTGTCTTAGGTCTTGACGATAATGGAAAGGTCGGTGCATGTGGGTGGAATCATCTGCAAAGAGTTGATCAATTTTTAATTAGCAGTGTATGTTACGAGAAAAAGCAGCTTAGCATCCAGAACTCTGTGACCAATTCAGGCCTCAATTCAAGTAAACACGTTCCTATCATGCCTCAATTCAGGTAATTCAAGGACAGTTTCTCCTTTATGACCGTTCAATTTCCAGTCATCTCGCGGTAAAACCTAATAGTCAAGAATCCAAACCCTTCAAACAAATCAAACAATGAAAAATCAAAGTGATACCATTGGACATGCATGCATATAAATAACAATTAACACGATCTCCTCTTCATTTATATATCACCCACATATCCAATTTATTTGTATTTCATCTCCTAGCCTGTTTGCCTCACCACCAAGACTATCATGAGGTTTCTCAACGTTCTTTTTACTGTCATAGCACTTGTTTTTCTTCTGAGTGTCCAGCCACACAATGCTGCTAGGGTTCAGCAAAGGGGTCTTGTCTCTCCTTCTGGCCCAAATCCATGTGGGAAAACCCCCGTTGGAGGCCCTCCTTGCAAACACCCGCCTGCATCTCCTGCAAGAGCACATGCCACCGCTCCGGCTGTCAAGGCTACCATGCACAAGTGACATTTTTACAGGCCATCAGCTCCAAGTATTCATAGTTTAGTGTCGTGTTTGTCATCTGAATAAACTGATTTGCAGGTCATTTTGGCTTTAGTATCTGTATTTTATTTTTCATCTTTTGATGAAGTTTGTGTTCAATGAATAACATGGACGAGTTCTATGCGTTTCTGTGTATTACTTTGGCTCTTGATTTGTTCTGTAACCATTTGAAGTTTGTACACTTCATTGACTATGCTTGAAGAAAATTAATTGAATGATGAAAAAAATTTTGCTTGTTTCTTTTCTGATGATCATTGATCTTTTGAATGTCTAAAAATATTTTTTTTCCTTCATTGACTATGCTCTCTCGTTTATTTGACTTCCAAAAATCAACGGAAGGTTTCAAAGGTAATTTCATTCTCAGCATGTGATCCAAAAAAGAGATGAAGAAAACGGAGAGTGAGGATCGAATGCATAGAAGACTTAAAAATGGATTCAAACCCAATTCTAAAGTTTCCCAACATAGCTCAAGTAAAGATACATGGAATCATAGGTGGCCGCTGTTATCGCACAAAACTATGGTTTGAAACTTGACTTCTGTGATAATTCATCTTCCTGACTTCCTTTTCAACTTAAAATTTGGTCTCTCCTGACTTTGTTTAAGTCTAAGTTAGATGGATTTTAATTTCTTCTTTGATTATTTTTATTTTTTTTAATCAAGTGAGTTTTGATCAGCCAAGGGAAACAAACATTGAGGTGGCATATGAGACATATAAATGGTATGTGTTTATGTGCCTATTTCTAGAGAAAAGACCATCATTTGGAATTACAGGCACTGTTAATTGTCTCTTGGTTTGTGACCATGCAAACATTCCATCTCCATGCATATGGGTCAATCTACCCCTTACTCTTCTTACTAGATGAAAACTTGATATATTATCAAATTCCGATGCCCTGGGAACTCAGGTGTGCCTGCAATTTTAAGAAATTTTTATGGCAAGATATATATAACTTTCCAATTGTTTCAATTTATAATTAATAATTATGTGCGGGTTCGGGTTTTGGTAGATTGCTCGAATCATGAACCCACACCAACCATAATTTTTTTAATTGATATTTTTCCAACCCAAGTCGAACCTTAACTTATTCAAAGTTTATCCTTCAACTCGAACCCTACATTGGGCACAAATTGGACCGACTCAAGTTGCAATCCTATTCTCATATGCATAAAATTGTTCAAATATTATATGATTTACAAAATATTTGATAAAATTTAATACGTTTTATTTATAACTTAAGTTGAATTGAATTTAAATTATTTATAAATTGTGAACTTATAATTTATTATTTAATTTATACTTTTAAGTATTAAGGTTATTCAATAAAATTAACGTAACATTTGTACTAAATCATCAAATTGACACATTATTCTTATTAATTTCAACTTATATTTACATTTTTTAATTTAAATTAATATTTACTTTTATTAATATTAAATAATAAATTTATTTGATAAATGTTCATATTAAATGTCTTATAGAATAGTAAAATAACAATAATATATTTAGTTATAAAATTATATGAATCATAGACATGGAGGCATTGACATACAAGATATTCTCATTAGATGTGTGTATGGGCAAAAAGAAATCAATTATCTAAAATAAGTTAATTATTTTGATTTAATGATTAAAATTATTTTTACCTTTAAGTTATAACATTAAAGTTGGTTTGGTAAAACTTAATACTTATTACTTAATAACTTAAGTTGAATTTAATTTAACTTTGGTAAAAAATAGTGAGAAAATAAAGGTTAATCTTAAATGAAAAAAACACCCAAGAGGGGGGTTGAATTGGGTTTTTAAAATTCTTTTTGAACACAACAAATTCAAGCACAAGAGAAGCAAATGTGAAGAGATAGAGTTAGAGAAATTAAACTCAGATTTTATAGTGGTTCGGCACTTTCTTGCCTACATCCACTCTCCTCAACCTCCTAACCGATTGAGGGTTCCACTAACGTGAAGCTTCAACCAAACTTCTGATTTCCTTTACACTTGGATTCTGGCTCCAATGGGCTCTTACACAATCTCTTCAAGATTCAACTCACTTAAAGGTTTTAACACTCAATTTGACAAGAATGAATCCCTCAACTTAGCTCAATAATAGCTCAAATACAAATCCAAGCTAGGATGAATCACAAAGGTGCACTAAAGGATATGCAAGTGAAGATTTAATGCACCAAGAAAGAAATGAGAGCTTTAAGGCAAGAACAAGTGGGTAGACAAATAAATGCAGGTGTTCTCTTGTTCATAAATGAAGTGGAGCTCTCTATTTATAGGTTTCTAACCTCGAGAGGCAAGAAAAACAAAAAGCAACCTCAATCGATCGAGTTAGGGGTCAACCGGTTCATTAGTAGTTTGAGTATTTAATGCATTGACAGGTTACCGTTTCTTTGACCGGACCTCGACCGAATGTCGACCGGGAAGGGAATTACCTCGACCAAAAAGGGAAGGCTATTGGAAGAGAGAGAGTGTTTTTTGCACTCCTCGACTGAACCTCGATCGGGCAAAGAGAACCGGTCAATCGGTACCCTAGCCAGTTGAGCCGGTTGGCTAGTGCCTCTACTGGTTCACCATTTTGGCCCCGAAAACCTATCTTTTTCTATTCTTTTCTCTTCTAACACTTAGGCAAGGTCTTTAAGTAAATTAATATGTCAATTTTGAAATGATTTGCCTAAGGTACATTTGATAAAACTCGGGTTTTAATGAAACAGTAACTTTAAAGAATAAACCGAGTTTTGAAAGATGCATGAAATGATATGTAAAACCTAAGTGCACCCATGCATTCTTCTTACATTTGTTTCCTATGATTGAAGGTCTTCCAAACGTCTTGATCTTGCATCCATTAGGTCCTTTGATGAATTTCCAAATTAATACATGAGATTCTTTACAATTCAAACTAATTAGTAACTTAATCATGGTTTGTTATCATCAAAACCTGATTAGGAGAACCTTTGGGTTAACAAATAGTGTTAGCATTATAAAAGTTTCACTAAATACCAAAGTAAAAATATTGTTTCTATAAAAAGTAATATTTCTTTTTTTGTATTAATAAAATCATAAGTTGTTTGAACAAAATTAATAAAACATGCATAAAAGTTTTTATTGATTTAAAAAAAAAAAAAGAGTTTTTGACTTCTCAAAAACGAAATCAAACCATATCTTAATCCAATAATAACTTAAATTAAGTTCTGAAATTATAGAAGTCGATGTTTAAATTGATTTGTCAAACAATGTCTTAGTCATCCATTTTCTTTGTCAATCATGAGCAAAGAGAAATGAAGGAAAGACGTCTTCAGAATTTAATCAGTTATTAATTTTCCATTTTGTATATAAATATATCATTTACAATTTTTTTAGGGCAGAATTGCAAGAAAGGATCGCAAAAAATAGGTAAGAGTTTTGGGAAAGAAATATAACATATAAGAGGGAATGTTTAGAGAATTTAGGAATAAGTACCCCTTTTTCGTTCCTTAAAAACTTTAAACGATAAACTTGGTTTTTATAATAATTAAATATTTAATTCAAAATTTGAAATATATTTTTAATATTATTTTCATGTTTATTTATTTTGTTTTCACATTAATTGATTTAAGATTAAAGTAATTCTTTGGTATCTGTTGCATTAATAAAGGGTAGAATGCGAGTTCTAAGAATAATTTGGGATTTCATGAGTTATTTTCATAATCTATTTCAAATTTTGAAAATGAATCTTCAAAAGAGTTTAGTGTCTTTAAAAGTGATGTTAGGTGCATTTGATAGTATTTTTACTTGAAATGTTTTTTGTGAAAGCTTTTTCTCTAAAATTTTTGGATTAAAAATGTTTCATATAATCACTACCAAACGCACTCTTACTAATCTTGTGTGAGCTAATATAAACCTTTTTGTTTAGAAAAAGAACAAAATTATTTATCTTAATAATGTCACTAAAAGATTATTAAAAAAAATATTCTATAAACCATCATTGTTCGTTTCTTAAAAAAATCAGAGTTTGAAGTTAGGTGTGACCTTTGATGCATCATTGTTCATTTCTTCCGAATTGGTCGCTGCAACACACGCCCAAATATATATATATATATATATATATATATATATATATATATATATATATATGGATTTAAAATTAAAAAAAAAAAAAAAAAGGCAGCTTGTCATCTACAATAACCCAACTCCAACGCCAAGCCTACGAGCTTTGATCTTGAGCATGGCTATCCTTAGCAACAGAAGCCACAACAACATCTATCACAAAATTGGGAAATGCAGGCAGCGCAAGTCCAACACGGCCAGCTATGTTCATTTCATTCAAGGTGCACCTGCCTCCACTCTGTCGAGGGATATGTGTGCACGGACTGGGACCAGATGATGGCATCGGACCCGGGTGCAGGGACTGACACAACAGATCATTTCCCTTGGCCCATCAATGCAAAGGCCTCACTGCTTCAACTTGTCCAATCCTCCAACCTGAGAAAACTAGGAAAGGAAATAGCATCATGAAGAGGCTTTTCCTACAAGTGAATCCCATTTTTCAAACAAGGAATGGAACGTTTTTGTTTTATATGTATTGTTTTTCTATCTCTGGATCTTTTCTGAAAGGTGTGAGTTGAGGGGATCAAAAGTTGATTTATAAAGGGATTGGCCTTCTTCTTTGTAGTCCCTGGTGACGGTTGACTAGTGGCATTGTGGTTTTCTGATAAAGATGGTTTGACTAGGCCTACGTTTTCAAGGTTGAACCAAGTGGGAATGAATCAAGTCATCTACTGACAACTACACGGCGATATGGTCTTCATATATAAATGTCATCAAAATGAGGGAAGTGATTACGATTTACAATATGTATATAAATGTAGGGCATCATGTGGGTCAACTTGGATAATTCTTTCTAGGATTATTAATTAAATATCATAGTTTTCAAATCATATAAATAGCCATGGATTTGCACAAGTTTTGGTAATTGAGTAATATAAAAATAGGTATTAAATCAAATTCAATCTTGAGAATATTTAATCATTTCAATCTTTCTTTTTTTTAAGGGTATTTGGTTTCTTAAAAAGTATCAAAAAGAGAAAAATAAAACAATAAAAGAAAGTAATTTTCTTACGTTTAAATAATATAAGGAAAAGATAAGAAAAATATCACAAAAATAAGAGAGAAATATGCTAAATAGTTTTAATTTCTTCTCACTTTGCTTAGAATTAAATAAAAGAAAAGTTGAAAAAAATGTATTTTTTTTTTCTTTTAAATGTTTAATTTTCTCTCTTGATTTTTTCATGAAAAAGAAATTAATACTTTTTCTTATTTTTCTTTTTCCTTAAACTTTAGAAGAATCAGATATAGTCTCAATAACAAATATATTGTCTATGGAATAGATATGAAGTAGAGGATGATTTCGAATATATCTATGAAGTTACCTTCTTCAACAAGCTAAATGGCCACATGGAAGGAGGCTTAACTACCAACTCCAACTCGATTTGATAATCTTTTTTCTCTTTGAGGGAGCCTTTTAAGCAACTCAAGTGGTTTCATGCCCTTAAACTCATCAAGGATTCCCTTGATTGCCTTAGATAAGCATTCCCCTCCTTAAGTGTAGCCAAGTAAGTCACGTACTTCTTCTTTAACCCTTTTTCACTTGCATAGCTGATAACAAAAGGGTTATGAGCATACCTTTGGTGACCATAAGGACTACAAATGGTGTCTCCTTCTTTAAGATATCATGGAACATAGAAAGGATAGCCGCACTATCTTGACCTTGCATAGGAAGTCCATCCCTAACACAACATTGAAGTCATCCATCAATGCCACTATAAAGTCCATCTTGCTTTCCCAAGTGTCAATTTGTAGGGTAACCCCCCATGCTACATCTTAGAGTAGCTTGGTAGCAAAATTGACTCCCATAAGCCATTGACCTTCCTTGGATGCATGGAACTTTAGTTTCTTTACCTTATCCACAAAGACGATTGTGTATGGCACCCTTGTCCACCATGGCCTCTATGGGCTTGTCATTCTCATAGGCTTTTACGTACATCAACCCTTTGTTGAGAGGAGTCTTAGGCACTGACTTAGTCTTAAAGGCATTTAGGAGCTACATTGACCCGATATGAGCATCACTTTTTTTCCTTCTTATCAATCATGGCATTAAGGGTCTTCCTTTTAGGGCAATCTCATGTCCAGTGTGAACTATCGCATAGGAAGCAACTAGTCTTAAGAGTGAACTCCTCCCACTTGCCCTTGTCTTCCTTGGCATTAGAGGTCTTGTTCAATCATTCTTTAGAGGAGTTGTAGCTCTTCGACCTTTATCTCCCCCACTTTTAGCATGGTTACCCTTTGATAATGGCTTTGGCTTGGAGAAGTCTCCCCTCTTATACTCCACTAAGGACACCACTACTACCAAGGTCATGGCAAGGTCTTGGACACCACAACATCTTAGCTCATGTGGTCCAACTTTATGGGTTGTCCATGAAGTTGAACAACCCCTCTATCGTTTTAGGAATCTCAAGCATGAGTGTAGAGAACTCCTTGATGTACTCATGAATCAAGTCTATGTGCTTGAGACACTTCATGTTCTTTGTTGCTAGGTAAGGTACATCTTTCGAGTATAATTGCCTATCAATCTCCCTCTTAAAGGCATCTTATTTGTCTTTAATGCATGTGCCTTTTTCTATATCAACATACCACCGACGTCACCATAGAGTAATCATGTTTGTAAGGTAGAGGGTTGTGTGTACCTTAACAGCCTCATCAGTTAGTGTTGTTACCTCAAAATACCACTCCATGCATGTGCCACAAAAGGTTGTTTAGATCCTTAGCATCCTTCTTGCCATTGAAGACTTGTGGCTTTGGCATCTCTACCTTAGGTGCCTTATGAGTGGTTGTGACTTGAGTAGAAACCACACTCTTATAAATGGTCGGTTCTTGATGTACCTCTTTATCATGAGTCTCTATACGTGTTGCCAATGACTTTATAGACCCTTAATTTTGTCCATTTAGCACATACCTTTAAGTTCACTTCTAGTGCTCCATAATAGTTTGTTGGTGGCCTACTACTACTCGTATAGCTTACTTTTTCTGAGCCACTTTGGAGACTTTGGTTAAGGGGTTTATCCGATTCTACATTACGACCTTGGTTGCCCTTCAAGTTTAGACTAGGCTTCATTTAGATACACTTGTCCCATTAGGAACCACCCTAGGCCCACTTAGATTCACCTTGACCTGCTTAGATCCACCTACACACCTTCTAACTTGCACACATTCACCTTAGGTCACTTAGGTCACTTAGGCACCTTTTCAAAATAGGTCACTTGGACATTTCTTTTGGCATAGTCCACTTAGGCGTGTTCTTGATTTTGGTCACTTCCTTTTTTGAGATAGGATGAGTATTGGCTTGATTATATATTGCATGAAATGAATTTTTTTTTTTTTTTTTTGAGAGTTTGAGTTTGACATTTAAATTATTATAATCCGTTGCATTAATTTAATTTCTTGATTTTTTTCTAATTGCATACATCTAATATTTATTTTTATACCCTTATCAATTTATTTGTTTATTTACTCACTTATTCATTCGTTCTTTAATTCCATGAATTGACATCTTGGATTTTTGTGGCCATGTGATTTGATTTTCTATTTTATTTTATTCTATTTCCAATTATATGATTTCTTATTTCAACTTTATTTTTAATTTTATATGAGACTTGGAGCCATCAAGGAGAGGAGATCACAGCTGAATGGAGGATGGAAAGAAGATTTATATTGTTAAAAAAGGAAGGCAGATCACGGCTGAAGGTAAAAGGAAATGAATTTTGTATTATTTTTTATATATAGAAAGTGGAGAGAAGGAGAATTTCACTACCTCGGCAAGAAGAGGTCTTAGATTATGATTGATAGGGAAGGCTATATTGCGATGAAACTTGAAGCAGGCCATATAAATGAAGCTAGATCTATATATAAGAGATGCTACAGTAGAAGGTTAGGTTCAGAGGACATATGTCATTCTTGGTTGCGCTTTGGAAGGGAATTTGGCACACTGGAAGATTTGGAGCATGTTGTACGAAATGTTACACCTCGTCTGGCAGAGCTACAGTTATTTAAGTTACAAGAGTCCAAAAGTATAGCTGCATCAACAGATCAGATAGAGAATCCCCATAAGAAAAATGCCCCTTGAGAAGAGAAAGTCAAGCTCCACTAGAACTGATGAACAACCTCCAGCCAAGCGGCAGAAAGATACTGCTCAAAACCCATGGAAAGTTGATGGAAATGGCAGTCGTGGAGAACTCATCTTCCTTTGATTTCGATGTAGAAATTTCTGGAGAAGAAGGCAAGGAGGGCAGTAGTTCCTCAGGCGGCAACCTTTTTTCTTCTTCAGGAATAACGGGAATTTGCCCAAAGACAATCCTATTCCTGCAGAAAAATCAACTTCTGGAAAATCAAGTTCATCTTCAAGTCAGCTTACAAATACTGAGACATTGAGAAAGAAGAAGACATATAGTCGATTTCTAAGAACATTTATGGATGAGAAAGTTCCTATTAGAAAGATGAGGAAATTATTGAGAGAGCTTGCTACTGTTAAATATGGAACTGTACGGTTTGAAGTACCAGAAGATGTTAAATCCCAAAGCCTTGATTTTGGAGCAGGAGGTGCTTATAATGACGTTATCATTGAAGAACATGTGGATGCAATAGACAATCATATACCTCCACTTCAAATAGTAATGCTCATTGTTGGAACACAAGGAGATGTACAACCATTTGTTGCCATTGGAAAAGGCTTACATGCATGTGGTCATACAGTCAGACTGGCAACTCATTCTGATTTCAAAGAATTTGTCTTGAATGTTGGGTTGGAGTTCTTCCAATTAGGTGGAGATCCAAAAGTTCTGGTTGGTTTACATCTTTGCAGATATGGTCAAGAATAAAGGCTTCTTACTATCAGATCCATTAGAAATACCGATCCAGATGAGTCAAATAAGAAGATTGTATGCTCTTTGCTTCCGGCATGTGTGGAAGATGATGATAGAATAAATGTGGACCGACATCATATTAACCATTGTTCAGGATTTAGCTAGCCATATATATACATATGATTTTGTATTCGTTCCAGAGTATGGGCCACCTTATGTGTAGAGCCTAGTGCCATCACGGGCCTTTAGATGATGGGCCTAAGACTCGTGAGGCCCAATAGCCAAAGGGTATGGTCCCTAAGGCAGGAGGGTATAAATCCATAGAATAGTGCATGTTCTTGATGATGACAACGTTTTCAAAACAAAAATAAAACTTTTTTCTCCCGTTTCCCATCATCAGAGAGAATCACAGAAAGGTGGTGGCCTCCACAACCTTAGAAGATCTGTACCTCTTCAACAAAATAAAATGGACTCGGGTATGTTCCAATGAAAATGAAGGCATGATCTTTGAATGAATTGATATATATACATATATCTTGTATGTGTGTTTGGTGTTAATGGAGAATATAGAAATTTAACAGATGATCCTATCTCTAAGGTTTCATTTTAACCGGAGGCTACTATGATGTTGGAGACAACGTAAAATTCGACTTCCCAATGGCATTCACCACAACCCTTCTAGCATGGAGTGTGAGAATTTGGGCAGTTCATGGACCCAGACCTTCAAAATGCACTAGACGTCGTTTGATGGGGTACTGTCTACTTGCTCAAAGCTACCACCACTCCTGGCACTGTCTTTGCTCTTGTTGGCGATCCCTTCGGTGACCATAATTGTTGGGAAAGGCCTGAACACATGGACGCTCCTCGGACCGCTTATGAAGTCGACACTATGTCTCCCGGTTCAGAAGTCGCAGCAGAGATAGCTGCCGCGCTTGTTGCAGCTTCCATAGCTTTCAATGCTTCTGATTCTCAATACTCCCAAACACTTGTAACGCGGGCAAAATCGGTATTCGACTTTGCAGATAAGAATAGGGGTTCCTACAACGATGCTATTGGTCGCGTGGTGTGCCCATATTATTATTGTGATGGCAGTGGTTATATGGATGAGCTGAGTTGGGGGGCAGCATGGTTATACAAAGCAACTAACAACGAGTCTTATTGGAACTATGTTCAATACACCATAAACAATTCGCCGAAGTATATAAAGGTGATGAACACTGATGGAACCCTAAGCTACCGTGATAACTTTGCAGAATTTGGATGGGACACAACCTGACACTCCATCACTTCCAAGTGGTGAATTTACTCTAGAAATTGCTACTGAGATATGTCCGCAAAAGAACACATCATTAGAGGACCTTTACAAGCCATCCGGGAATTTCTGTACACAATATGAAGTAGAGGATTTCCAAAAAATTACATTCTATCAGGATCCCCCTGACATTATGGCAAAATATACATGTCGTATTGAAGGCGATAAGTCATTATACCCAGTACTGTTGTCTAATGGAAATCTCATAGAGCATGGAGACCTTTAGGATGACAAACACTATGCCATTTGGGAAAACCCCTTCAAGAAACCTTGTTATTTATTCGCTTTAGTTGCTGGACAGTTGGAAAGCAGAGATGACACTTTTGTTACCCGTTCGGACACGACTGCATCCTTTAGGAAATCTCCAAGTGAGCCATTCATATATGCATTTCCCATATCCACGTGCGTTCAAAAGGAAACAAAATATTCCATAGAAGGAAGGTGCTGCAATATAAATAAAAAGAAAGGAACAGAAGAGAGGGATTTTTTGGCAGAGAGAACACGCGAGGAAATTTTTTTGGGCAGAGAGATCCACACACAAAGAAATTTTATTTTTTTTTGAGATCGACACACGAGAGCAATTTTTTTAGAGGGGACACGCGCAGATTTTGAGAAGAGCAGAGGACTTCAGACAAGGATTCGGTTGCCACTTTGACTTACCAAGAAGACTTTCTGAGTAACACGCACAAGAGCCACTCATTCGGGAGGGGTATCAACGACACGAGGTAGGTAAGTTCCCGTTTTTTTTAATTTCGATTTAATTTAGTTTTTATTTTATTTTTTCGTTTGAATGTGTTTAGGATGTTAATTTATTAGTTTACATAATCTCGTGAGATAAAGTTTTTTTTTTTTTTAATTCCGGATTAGTTTGGTTTTAGTTTATGTTTTAGTTTGAATATATTTGTCGTCGATTTTAATTCATTAGTTTAAATAATTTCATCAAATAAAGTTTGTACTTTTTAATTATAATTAGTTTAGTTTTAATTTTTTTTTTTTAGTTTAAACACATTTGTTGATTTTAATCCTTTAGTTTAAATAATCATGTCTAATAAAATTTGTGTTTTTAATTTTAATTAGTTTAGTTTTAATTTGTTTTTTTTTTAGTTTAAATGCATTATTGATTTTAATCCTTTAGTTTAAATAATCATGTCTAATAAAGTTTGTATTTTTAATTCTAATTAGTTTAGTTTTAATTTGTTCTTAGTTTAAATGCATTTATTGATTTTAATTCATCAATTCAAATAATCTTATTAGATAGAGTTTAATTTCAATTTAATTCAATTGTTTGATTAACCCTCTTGGATGAATTCCATATTTTTAATTCCGATTTTAGTTTAATTTTATTTTGCTAATTTATTTATTTGTTTTAGTTTAAATACATTTGCAATTTCAATTTGATAGTTTAGCCAATCTTATTAGTTGATGCTTTTAATTCTAATTTAATCTAGTATTAACTCTTTTTTTTTAGTTTGAATGAGTTTATGCAATTCTGATTTCGTTAATTTTGATTTTAATCCATTCATATCCAATTTTGTAGTTGATTATAATTTTAGTTAATTTAGTTAATCATGTGTTATTATTTTCATGTCTTAAGTATGACAATTCTAATTTTGATCCCTCAATATTTAGTTTTAGTGTTTTTTGAGTTTTAGTTAATTAATTTAGTTAATCATATGTTATTATTTTTCATATTTTGAGTATGGCATATTTTGGTTTTGATCTATTAATATTTAGTTTGAGTTTTTAGGAGTTTTTGGATAGTCAATCTAGTTAATTGCATGTTATTGTTTTCCTATTTTCAATATTGCTAAACTTTGGTTTTTGATTTACCATATTTTGTTAGAATGCTAATTTACCTTAAATGATCCCATATTATCATCTCCATATGCTAAGTTTGTTGACCTTAATCTTTGATTGGTTATTTTTTTACCTTAATTCATGCGTTTCTTGAAATCTAGATGTTAGTCTTGGATGATATTTTTGTTAGTTTGTTTGATTAGGAAGTCATTAGTCTGTTGTCTTAGTGATTGTTGGTCAAATTTTTTTTAAGGCCACTAGAAACCCATGAGGCTTGGCCTTACTCTCACCACTTTAATTGGCATGATTCTCTAAATCTTTATTTTGTGATTTTGTTTTCCTTTGGATTGCCTATGTTTGATGCTTGAATATTGTCCTTTGAAAATCATCCTTTTCTTTTTTAAAAAGAAACTTTTCCTCAAAATGTTCCTCCCTAAAGTGCATTTCAAAAATTCATTTAGAGTCTTTAGAATCAAAATCTTCTTTTAAAAAAATAATATGCAACCATATTTTGATCGGTTTGCATCTTTCTTGGTTTTTAATGAAAATTTTTGTTTTGAACCAAACACGAATCAAAGCTTGTGGTCCCAAATAAATGGGATAATTTTAGGCTAAATTCGTGTATATTAATTTGGGGAATTGGTGAAACCCCTACATAAGAAAATCTTTTCAAAACTTATTTTTGCTACCACCCTTGCTATTTATTATAATCATATTTACATTTTTTTAGGAATTATATAATAATTGATTATTTCGTATACTCTGATCGTTTTTCTATGCTAATTAGATATGCATGTTAGGATTTTTTGTTTTATTATTTATTATCTAACTCTCCATGTCCTGAGGAAGCGTATTATGAGTTATCTATGCTATCCAGATATGCCCCCTATCACCTACCTTCTGAATTCTGTAAACATGATTGTCACTATGAACTATGTCTATGTTTGATAGTGCTTGGGTGTCTTGATATTTGTTACGTTGCCCGATCATTTATGATAAAACGCATGTTGGGTGATATATTACCTAAACTAACCATTGATGTTTTATGATAGCGCTTAAGAAGTGGTCCAGGTACGCACCCTAAATCTTCTATATGATTGTGATTGGTTTTCTTGTTAGGCATGCTATTCTTTCAAAATCACCTAGCCTACCTAGGTATCTATAATTAACAAATTAATTGTCACATTTCCTTTAACTTAGTCAATAAAAACCTTTATAGGGCTCATTGTGTTACCTTCATGTGCCATCTATCAAGAGAGGCAAGCTTGATGAAAGAGCTAAGAAATGTGTTTTTGTTGGGTATGCAGCAGAATCAAAAGGTTACAGAATTTATAGCTTGAGTAGAATGAAAATTGTGATAAGTAGAGATGTGCACTTTGATGAAAATTCCTACTAGAATTGGGACTTGAAGAAAGTCCATAAATGTGATCAAACCACTCCATCTATTCTTGAACCAACAGTAGAAAGTACAAGTCTTGAAGATCCACTTGATGTTGAAGCAACTTCAGAAACACCAGGGCTTAAGGTGAGGCCATTATCTTATGTGTATGAGAGGTGCAATCTTGTACATGTTGAGCCTACATGTTACACAGAAGCTACAAGATTTCTAGAATGGATTGAGGCTATGAAAGCTGAAATTGATGTTATTGAAAGAAATGGAACTTGGAAGTTGACATAATTACCCGAAGCTAAGAAGGCAATTGGTGTAAAATGGGTTTTCAAAACAAAATTCAATTCAGATGGTTCAACCTTCAAGCACAAGGCTAGATTGGTTGTGAAGGGTTTTGCTCAAGTTGTTGGAGTGGACTATGGTGATACATTTGCACCAGTAGCCAGACATGACACTATAAGGCTGCTACTTGCACTTGCTGGTCAAATGGAATGGAAAGTGTACCATTTAGATGTCTAGTCAGCTTTTCTAAATGGTATACTTCTTGAAGATATTTATGTTCAACAACCAGAAGGCTTTGAGGTTACTGGGCATGAACACAAAGTGTAAAAGCTACACAAGGCTCTTTATGGTTTGAAGCAAGCACCAAGGGCTTGGTATAGCATAATTGACTCTCACCTGATCCAACTTGGATTTAGGAGGAGTGAAAATGAAGCTACTTTGTATTTGAAACAAAATGAGGATGGTTTGCAATTGGTAGTGTCACTTTATGTTGATGACATGCTTGTGATTGGAAGCAATGTACGATTGTTGGTTGAGTTCAAAATGGAAATGCAAGATGTATTTGAGATGTCTGATCTTAGCATCATGAACTACTTCCTTGGAATGGAAATATACCAATGCAGCTTGGGTATCTTCATTTCACAAAGAAAATATGTTGTTGATATTCTCAAGGAATTCAAGCTCGAATCATGCAAAGAAGTAGCAACTTCGCTAGCACAAAATGAGAAAATTTCAAAGAATGATGGTGGAGAAACTTAAGGAACCCTCTGCATATAGAAGCTTGATAGCAGCCTACTATACTTGATAGCAACCATACCTGACTTGATGTTTCCAGCTGGTTGCTTTCAAGATTCATGAGTTCACCTAGCAATGTTCACATGGGAGTTGCAACAAGTGTTTGAAGTATGTTAGAGGTATAACAAATCTTGGCATCTGGTATTTAAAGAAGGAGTTAAGCTAGATGGCTATGCTAATAGTGATTGGGCAGAAGTGTTGATGACATGAAGAGCACTTCAGGTTATGTATTTACAATTGGTTCAGGTGTCATTTGATGGAATTCAAGAAAGCAAGAAGTAGTGGCACAATCAACTGCAAAAGCTGAGTATTCTCCTTAGCAGCTACTACAAATCAAGGAATATGGTTAAGGAAATTACTTGCTGATCTAGGCCAGGAACAAAGTTCACCAACAAAGCTTTACTGTGACAACAAGTTAGTCATTGCCATTGCTCAAAATCCTGTGCAACCATGGCAAGACCAAGCACATGAATGTAAAATTTCACTATATAAGGAAGTTGAAAAGAATTCACTTGTCAAGTTGCATTATTGCTCAACTGATGTGCAACTTGCTGACATAATGACTAAGGCACTTCCTAAATCAAGGTTGGAATTCCTAAGGTTGAAGTTTGGCATGTCCAAGGAAAATCTCAAGGAAGAGTGTTAGAACTCATGAGAGTTTGCCTCTGAAGTTTGAAAAAGTCTTTGTTGGACTAAGTCTTTGTTATTGTTTCATATCAGATTCTTGCTCCATAATTTCTGTTTTTAGTTAGTAGAAGTAGTGCCAATAAAATCTTACAGTAGCTGAGATTTTTTTGCAATTTCATTTGGTTGTACGCCTATAAATAGGCATTCTCATTTGTGAAATATGTGTGTGCCTTCCTTCAATTCTTAACTCTCAAATTATTTATTTTTCTCTACAAGTTTTAGTTTTTTTTTTTCTACAGATTGTGACATAATTGAACTTTTCAAATAATCCGAGCCACCCAACTGATAAGAATAGTAGGTTTTTCAATCAAAATCCTAACCATCTCATTGATAAGACATTTTGAAGACAACAAGTAGTAGGTTTTTCAATCAAATTTATAGCATGCATGTCCTTTTTTTTTTTCTTTTGGATTGAACAAACTTGCTATTTGTCTTTGCATATATGTTTATCCTATTTTTTAATCTATATTTACAAATCTATTAGGAGAAGATAGAGAAGTAATTAGGCTATTGAGAGGCCCAAACTAACTCAAATCTTTCATTGGGGGTAAGGATGATAGTTTGTAATATCACTTTGTTATGTTGTTGGCTTCTACACGGATTGTGCCAGAGAGTTCACCGATTGCATAGATCTTTTGATTACTTTGAGTATAGATCATGTATCTTGATATTCATCATTGGTGCATAAATTAATAATTTAATATTTTGAACTTTATTGATAATTTAACATGCATGTTAGTAGACCTAGTTTTATATGCTGTGAATTTCACCCTCGGTTAAAAGTATATACAAGGACCAAAGTATCAGCTGAGACAAGTACAACTCAGCCAAGTCCTATTCGCCTTGGGCAAGCCTACTACGAAATCGATATTTGAGTTTGACTCAAAGATGGTCTAGATCCATTTAAAATGAGAAACAGCCTAGAACTTGAGCCTTGAGGAGAATCAATCACAAATGGTTTTATTCTCATTCACCTAATTGCAAAGAAAGGAAAAAAATTGAGAAGAAGAGAACGGGGAGGATGGTTTTATCCTCATTCACCTAGTTGGAAAAAAAAATGGGTTTGAAAGAGAAGAAAAGGATGGGAAGGATGGTTTTATTCACATTCATCCTGTTGCAAAGAAAGAAAGAAAAAAAGGTTTGAAAGAGAAGAAGAGGATGGAGAGGATGAAGAGATGGAACTCGGGTAATGAGGTAATGGATTTACCCATGGGTGTTAGGGTATTTATAAAAATAGGTAATGAATATAGTGGTATTTATACCATGGGTAATGAATATAATGAAATAAATAGAAACGTAAATATAAATTATAAAAATTAATTTAATTATATTTAAATAAATTACTAACTTTTTTTTTTAATACAATTAAATAAGATGTATAAATTAAATTTTATTAGATAACATATTACTAAAAAATAATACTTACTTCTATCAATATTAACAATTGAAAATTTTATGATTAATTAAATTTAATATGAAGATATTAAATTAAAAGAACTTTTAATATTAAAAAATAATAAACATATTTTTATGTTTATTTAAATAATATAAATATAATTAAACTTGAAACTTTATAAAAATTATATTTAATTATATACATTTTGCCTTTAATAATTTGATACTCAAGACTCCTAAGTTAATGACCGAGACATGGCATTAAAAGATAGGTATCTTGATCAACCCAATTAACACTTTTATCACGTGCCTTGGGGAAAAAGGGAGAATAGTTTTATATGCATTTTTCTTGCATTTTCTCAAGAGAGATTTGAACATAAGAAAAAAAGATCATAAATAAGCTTTGCGGTGGTGTGAAAATGGTATGCATATGCGTATACACACGGATGATGCCCCATTTTGAAAGGACACGCACTGTGTCTTAGGTCTTGACGATAATGGAAGGGTCGGTGCATGTGAGTGGAATCATCTGCAAAGAGCTGATCATTCTTAATTAGCATGTATGTTACGAGAAAAGAAGCTTAACATCCAGAACTCTGTGACCAAACCCCAAAATTTCAAGCCTCAATTCAAGTAAACACGTCCCTATCAAAACTTTATTCTTTGCTCCAGATAGGAAGAAATTACGGTACGATAAAAAAACACAGTACTGTACAGACCCCGATCCCAAGATGGGCCACTGCAGTACATTAATCTCGAAACGCAAGCCTCCGTTAAACAACTGTCGTCCCTTGGTGTGAATGTAAAATGAAATGAGAAATTAGACTTTGCCATTCAGGTAATTCAAGGGCAGTTTCTCCTTTATGACCATTCAATTTCTAGTCACCTCGTGGCAAAACCTAATAGTTAAGAATCCAAACCCTTCAAACAGATCAAACAATGAAAAATCATACCATTGGATATGCATGCTTATAAATAACGAATAACACCATCTCCTCTACATATGCATATCATCCACATATCGAATCGATTACATCTCCTAGACTGTTTGCCCCACCACCAAGACTATCATGAGGTTTCTCAACGTTGTTTTCACTGTCATAGCACTTGCATTTCTTCTTAGTGTCCAACCACACAATGCTACTAGGGTTCTTGAAGGAGAGAACCGTGAGTACTTGATAGAGAAAAGACGTGGTCTTTCAGAAAGTCCTCAGCAGATGGGTCCGGTTACTCCTCCTAGCCCAAATCCATGTGAGAATATCCCCGTTGGAGGCCCTCCTTGCAAACACCCGCCTGCATCTCCTGCAAGAGCACATGCCACTGCTCCGGCTGTCAAGGCTACCATGCACAAGTGACATTTTTACAAGCCATCAGCTCCAAGAATACGTAGTTTACTGTCGTGTTTGTCATCTGAATAAACTGATTTGCAGGTCATTTTAGCTTTAGTGTCTGTATTCTGTTTTTCATCTTTTGATGAGGTTTATGTTCAACGAATAACGTAGACGAGTTCTATGCGTTCTGTGTATTAATTTCGCTCTTGATGTGTGTTGTAACAATGTGAAGTTTGTACACTTCATGATAGATAAATAAAAAGAAGAAAGTTGAATCATAAACAAATTTTTGCTTTATGATCTTTTGCACGGCTGAAACTCAACAGTCTATTAATTAGTGATTTACTTTTATTAGAAAGTAGAATATATTATCATAGAATGGATTTGCCCTGTAATTGAACTTTTCAAATTTGTGAATCAAATTTTAAAGCATGCAGGTCTTTTTTTTTTTTTCTTTTTTCTTTTGGGTTGAACAAATTTTGTTGTCTTTGCATATATTTTTTTTTCTATATTTTATGGATATATGGGAAGAAGAAGTCGAAGCAATTGGGCTGTTGAGAGGCCCATACTAACCCAAATCTGTCAACCTTGTAAGGATGTGATAATTTTAATGTCAAGGGGCTAAGGATCGATACATGATTATTCAAATCCTGTTAAAATCTCATGTAACTTTGTGAGAATTGTTTTATTTTTATGTTCTTGAACTAACATTATTTGCATGAAGCTTCCACTGGCACAACAGATACTATACATTTTAACATCTCCAAATGTTCATAAACCAGATATTTGCCAATGCAAGTGGAATAGACATGTTAATCTATATCAATCATACTCATTTTTAGAGGTTTAGATTAAAAAGGCTAGTTACTATGATTTGTCCTCAAAGAAAAGTCAAGAAATGAGTAGAAAGTCCAAGGAGCATAGGAAATTTTTGTAAACCATGTGTACTGTTGATCCAAGTCAAACAAAATCTACCTGGCGTTTGCTATATCAAACTTGGAATACTTGAATAGTAATGTCAAACTTATCATCTTGTAACATGGGTATTTGTGTGTATAACACAACAACGTGAGCCAAATTAATGCTCACTTATTGCATTGTTTGTGTTGTATGATTAGCTTTTAGCTAGAACGCTTTTTCTTCTCTTTTTTTTTTTAAATAAAATAAAATAATTTAAATTCATGTGTATGTTGAAAATAGTGAGTTTAGGAATTGAGTATAGATCATGCATCTTGATATTCATCATTGGTGCATAAATTTATTACAACTTAATATTTTGAACTTTATTGATAATTTAGCATGCATGTTAGTAGACCTAGTTTGATGTGTTATGAGTTTCACCCTTGGTCAATGTATATACATATATTGATCAAAACCCATCATCCAACCAATCTAATTATCTCTTGTATCCAAGAAGGAAAATATTGCGATATGTTGGCAACCAACTTGCCATCCAGGCAAACTCACCCTTGATATATAATATGCACTAAACATATATATATAGTTAAACTCATTATATAAAGAAAAATATTAAAAGAATATTTTAAAGAGCAAATTAATTATAATTATTTTATAATTAAATGCAAAATTTTCTTTTAATTGACTACCAAAAATATAAAAATTATATAATTTTCTTCATAATGTTTTTAATATCATTAATAATTAATTAAATATTAAAAAATTATACATATATCATAATTTATTTTGTATTGTTTAATACAATTGAATTAAATGGATCATAATTTTGATATTAATATATATTTTAAAATTAGACTTATTACAATCAAATATCATAATATTATATGTAATTTAATAATAAATGTACACTTATAAAATTCATATTTTTATCGATGCATACGATATTATTATCAAATATGATAAATCATATTATACATATATCAAATTATTTAATAAAACTTAAAAATATCATTATATTTCTAATTACATTTTTATGAAGTTTTTCTTATATTTTTATAAATTTTGATCAATTTTAGACTTATCGATATTTTTTTCCAAAATATCCGCCGATATATCCGTAAAATCGAAGTACCGATATATTCATGATTACCAATATTTTCATCCTTGCTTGTATCATGTGCCTCATGGGAAAAAGGGAGAAAAGTTTTATATGCATTTTGCTTGCATTTTCTCAAGAGATTTGAACAAAAGAAAACAAAATCATAAACAAGCTTTGTGGTGGTGTGCAAATCGTATGTATATGAGGATACACCCCCAGATGATCCCCCATTTTGAAAGGGCAAGCATCGTGTCTTAGGTCTTGATGATGGAAATTAAGGTCGGTGCATCTGAGTGGAATCATGTCCATAGAATTGATCAATTCTTATTAGGAGTGTTAGGAAGTGTCCCAAATTTCTAATTAGCATAGATTCTTTTTTGTTATATAGAATATTTTTAGGTTGATATATTATTGTAATATTAGACTTCCTTATAAAATAAGAAAGATTGTTGGAAATATCTCCATAAATATTCTAAGTCATAAGGAGAAAAAGTTATAAGATGAAGATGGGCCTATAAAGACTATACGAGGTGAATAAAAATGTGAGGAAGAACGGGAGTCACCCGGTGGAGCAAGAAGGCTCGTGATAGGGTAGGAATACGAAGAGTGGAGAAACATGGGATGTTTTGAGAACCTAATAATTGTATATGGTTATGTCCTTTGTAATGTTCTAGTTTTGTCCTCAATAATGTTTTCTATTGTATAGTGGAATGATTCTCTCTCATCCATGGACGTAGGCATGGTTGGCCGAACTACGTTAAAACCTCGTGTATCGTATATGTTATTGTTTTATCTTTGTGTTCTTGATTAACAATGTTTGCATGAAAGCTTCCATAATGTTAAGGTAGGGATATGAAGAATGGAGAAACATGGGATGTTTCAGGAACCCAATAATTGTACCTGGTTATGTCCTCCATAATGTTTTTTATTGTATAGTGAAATAATTTTCTCTCATTTGTATATGTAGGCATGGTTAGCCGAACCACGTTAAAACTTCGTGTACCGTTTGTGTTAATTATTTAATTTTTGTATTACTGATTAACGATGTTTACATGAAAGCTTCCGTCGTCGTAACAAGGAGTATATGTTGCAAGAAAAAAGTAGTTTAACAACCAGAACTATGACCAAACTCCAAAGTTTCAAGCATCATCAATTCAAGTAAATCCTTGGTGTGAATGTAAGAATGAAATGAAAAATTAAACTTTGACATGCATTCAGGTAATTCGAGGGCAGTTTCTCCTTTATGACGATTCAATTTCCAGTCATCTCGTGCCAAAACCTAATAGTCAAGAATCCAAACCCTTCAAACAAATCAAACAATGAAAAATCCAAGTGATTACATTGGATATGCATGCTTATAAATAACAATTAACACCATCTCCTCTTCATACGCATATCATCTACATATTCAATTTACTTTTATTTCATCTCCTAGCCTGTTTGCCTCACCACCAAGACTATCATGAGGTTTCTCAACGTTGTTTTTACTGTCATAGCACTTGTTTTTCTTCTGAGTGTCCAGCCACACAATGCTGCTAGGGTTCAGCAAGGAGGTCCTGTCCCTCCTCCTGGCCCAAATCCATGTGGGAAAACCCCCGTTGAAGGCCCTCCTTGCAAACATCCACCTGCATCTCCTGCAAGAGCACATGCCACCGCTCCGGCTGTCAAGGCTACCATGCACAAGTGACATTTTTACAAGCCATTAGCTCCAAGTATACGTAGTTTGTTGTCGTGTTTGTCATCTGAATAAACTGATTTGCAGGTCATTTTGGCTTTAGTATCTGTATTCTATTTTTCATCGTTTGATGAAGTTTGTGTTCAACGAATAACATGGGCGAGTTCTATGCGTTTCTGTGTATTACTTTGGCTCTTGATGTGTGCTGTAACCATGTGAAGTTTGTACACTTCATGATAAAAAAATAAAAAGAAGAAAATTAATTGAATCATGAACAAATTTTTGCTTGTTTCTTTTCTGATGGTCATTGATCTTTTGAACGTCTAAAACTTAATAGTCCATTAACCAGTGATTTACTTTTATTGGAAAGTAGAATATATATATCAACATAGGGTGGATTTGCCCTGATAAGACAAGCATTTTGGACACTAGGAATAGTAGGTTTTTAAATCAAAATCTTTACCATCCCACTGCTAAGACATTTTGGAGACGACTAGTACTAGGTTTTTCAATCAAATTTTATAGCATGCATGTCCCCTTTTTTTCTTTTGGGTTGAACAAACTTGTTCTTTGTCTTTGCATATACGTTTATCCTATTTTTCATCTATATTTATGGATCTATTGGGAGAAGACATAAAAGCAATTGGGCTCTTGAGAGGTCCAAACTATCCCAAATCTTTCTATGGGGTAAGGGTACAGTTATTTTTAATGTCGGGCTAAGGATTGGAACAATAAATTTTAATATCACTTTGTCATGGCTTCGGCTTCTTCATAGATGGGACCAAAGAGTTCACAAATTACACAGATTGCCCCACCATGAGGAATGCAAACCCATTTCAATGAATTTCTTGAAACGTTAATTTATGCCACTCAATTATAAATTCTTTTATAGAAAATCTATGAAACTAAAATCTTGTTAGAGCTTATAGTGGTATCTCATCCTAGGGTCCATTTTTTATTTTTATTTTTTTCAGGAGTAGCATTGCATACCTAACAACCCCTCCCCCAACATGGGCTCCCAATATTACATACCTAACAATCTCTTTCCCAACATGGGGCTCTTGCAACTCTAACCATGACGTAGCTCTAATTAATATCACTTATTATGATCAAGGACTTAATTAACTGTAAACCAATTAACTATCAATAAGATCAAGTTAATTCAATCATATTCTTCTTCAAGCTTAACTTTTCGTCGGGTTTGACTCATCCCACATAATACACGCATCGTTGGGCTTTATTTTGGAAGCAGTTTTCTGTTACTATGCTGTCTTATTTATTTGACTTCCAAAAATCAATGGAATGTTTCAAAGGTAATTTCATTGTGAACATGTGATCCAAGAATGATAGGGAGAAAATGGAGAGTGACCCAATTCTAAAACTTTCCCAACATTTGGTTTGAAATTTGACTTTTAACTTCTGTAATAATTCATCTTCCTGACTTCCTTTTGAACTTAAAATTTGGTCTCTACCGTCTTTGTCAATGACTAATATTAGATGAATTTTAATTTCTTCTTTGATTATCTTTATTTTTTTTTTAATCAAGTGAGTTTTGATCAGCCTAGGGAAACAAACATTGAGGTGGTATATGAGACATTTGGTATATATTTATGTGCCTATTTCTAGAAAAAAGACCATCATTTGGAATTACAGGTACTGTTAATTGTCTCTTGGCTTGTGACCATGCAAACGGTGTTGCAAGTTAAGAAAAAGCACAGAGAGAGAGAGAGAGCATGCGGAATGGATCATTTGCTCTGGTTTTTTGGCTTGTGAGAATGGAAACGGGTAGACTGAAGGCCTTGAATTCCATAGGAGCTCAAACTTTGAACCCTAATTCGATGCCTTCTTTTGGCAACCAGACGAAGCCATTTTCATAGGAGAAAAGCTCCACGTGACCCCATGTGGAATGGATCATTGGGTCTGGTTTCTTGGCTTGTGAGAATGGAAACGGGTAGACTGAAGGCCTTGAATTCCACAGGAGCACAAACTTTGAACCCTAATTCGATGCCTTCTTTTGGCGACCAGACGAAGCCGTTTTTTAATTATGCGCAGGTTCGGGTTTTGGCAAATTGCTTGAATCTTGAACCCACACCTACCCTAATATTTTTTAATTGATATTTTTCCCACCCAGGTCAAATCTTAACTTATTCAAAGTTTGTCCATAAACTCAACCCTACGTTGGGCACAGATTGGACTGACTTAAGTTGCAATCTTATTCACATGCATAAAATTGTCCAAATATTATTTTATTTACAAAATGTTTGATAAAACTTAATATGTTTTACTTATGACTTAAGCTGATTTTAAGTTAAATTATTTTTAAATTATGAACTTAAAATTTATTATTTAATTTATATTTTAAGTATTGAGGTTATTCAATAAAGTTAATACTTTACTAAATCATCAAATTGACATATTATTCTTACTAATTTCAACTGATATTTATCTTTGTTAATTTAAATTAATATTTATTTTCATTAATATTAAATAATAAATTCATTTGCTAAACATTCATATTAAATGTCTTATAGACTCATAAAACAACTATAATATATTTAGTTAAAAAAAAAAAATATGAATCATAGATGTGGAGTCATTAACATAAAAGATATTCTCATTATATGTGTGTAAATATGATGAAAAGAAATTAATGATTTAAAATAAGTTAATTATTTTGACTTAATGATTAAAATTATTTTTAAATTTAAGTTATAACATTAAGTTATTTTATTAGATATACTTAAGCCTTGTTTGAGATAACTTACTATGTTTGGCTTTCATTAAAAGCTGAAATAGAAACCAAAATCATAATTTTTAAAGGATAGTATTAGCATTATAAAAGTTTCGCTAAATATGAAATTGAAAATATTATTTCTATAAAAAAAAAGTAACATTTTTTTTTATTTTCATACTAACTCTTTTTTTTTTTAAATCATAAGTTTTTTAAACAAAATTAGTAAAACATACATAAAAGTTTTTATTAATTTTAAAGAAAAGTTTTTAGCTTCTTAAAAGTCGAACCAAATAATATCTTAATTTAATAATGACTTGAGTCATGAAATTATATGAAGTAATTAAATTGATTTATCAAACACTATCTCAATCATCCATCTTCTTTGTCAATCACGGACAAAGAGAAATGAAGAAAAGACATCTTTAAAATTTAATCAGTCCTGAATTTTTCATTTTGCATATAAACATATCATTTACAACACTTTTTAGGGTAGATTTACAAGATAGGAAACAAAAATTAGGTAGAGTTTTGGGAAAGAAATACAACATATCATAGGGTATCTTTAGAGAATCTAGGAATAATTTCCCCTTTTTCATTCCTTAAAAACTTTAAACAATAAACTTATTTTTTGTAATAATTAAATATTTAATTTAAAATTTGAAATATATTTTCAATATTACTTTCATGTTTTTTGATTTTGTTTCACATTAATTGTAAATAGGATTAAAGTAGCTCTTTAGTTATCTTTTGCATTAATAAAGGGTAGAATGCATGGTTTAAGAATAATTTGGGATTTCATAAGTCATTTTGACAATCTATTTCAAATTTTGAAAATGAAACTTCAAAAAAGTTTGACATCTTTAAAAGTGATGTCAGATACCTATAAATTAAAGTGTGTTTGATAGTATTTTTATTTAAAATATTTTTTTTATGAAATTGTTTTTCCTAAAAATTTTAGGCTAAAAACGTTTTATATAATCACTACTAAACCCACTTTTACCGATCTTACGTGAGCTAATGTACACCTTTTTCTTCGAAAAAAGAACAGAATTTATTTATCTTAATAATGTAATTAAAAAATTATAATTAAAAAAAATCCATGCAACATCATATTTTTCTTAGGGAA
Source organism: Vitis riparia (assembly GCF_004353265.1). NCBI lineage: Eukaryota > Viridiplantae > Streptophyta > Magnoliopsida > Vitales > Vitaceae > Vitis > Vitis riparia. The sequence goes on from NC_048437.1 coordinate 25,052,489, forward strand.
GAGTTTTCTCTATGACTTGATTTCCAAATCAATAATGACGTTGCAAAGATTTTCATCCACAATGAGGCTTGAATGGGGGCAACATATATCATATATATACATTTTTCTTGTATTGTGTGACTTCGGGGGGAAAAGGGAGAAAAGATTTATATGCATTTTTCTTGCATTTTCTCAAGAGATTTGAACAGAAGAAAACAAGATTATAAACAAGCTTTGTGGTGGTGTGGAAATGGTATGTATATGCGTATACACCCCCAGATGATGCCCCAGTTTGAAAGGACATGCATGGTGTCTCAGGTCTTGACAATAAAGGAAAGGATGGTGCATGTGAGTGGAATCATCTGCAAAGAGTTGATCAATTCCTAACTAGGAGTATATGTTACGAGAAAAGCCAGCTTAAAACATCCAGAACTGTGGTCAAACCCCGAAATTTCAAGCCTCAATTCAAGCAAAATCACACTTATAGTCTTTTTGAAACTCCTCAGCATATGGGTCCTGTCCCTCCTTCTGCTCCGAATTCATGTGAGAAAATCCCCGTTAAAGGCCCTGCTTGCAACAACCCCCATGCAAGACCACATGCCACCACTCCTGTTGTCAAGGCTACCATGCACAAATGACATTCTTACAAGCCATCAACTCCAAGTATACGTAGTTTATTGTTGTATTTTGCATCTGAATAAACTGATTTGCAGCTCATTTTGGCTTTAGTATTTTTATTTTATTTTTCATCTTTTGATGAAGTTTCTATAAAACGAATAATATAGACGAGTTCTATGTATTCTGTGTATTACTTGTGCTCTTGATTTGTGTTGTAACGTGTAACCATGTGAAGTTTTTACACTTCATGGTGATATTAAAAAAAAAAAAAAAAAGAAAGTTGAATCATGAACAAATTTTTGCTTCTTGTTGTTGTGATGATCATTGATCTTTTGCAGGGCTAAAACTCGGCAATCTATTAATCAGTGATTTACTTTATTGGAAAAGTAGAATAGATCAACATAGAATGGATTGCCCTGTAATTGAACTTTTCAAAAAATCCAAGCCACCCAACTGATAAGAATAGTAGGTTTTTCAATCAAAATCCTAACCATCTCATTGATAAGACATTTTGAAGACAAGTATTAGGTTTTTCAATCAAATTTTATAGCATGCATGTCCTTTTTTTTCTTTTGGGTTGAACAAACTTGTTATTTGTCTTTGCGTATATATTTATCCTATTTTTTAATCTATATTTATGGCTCTAGTGGGAGAAGACATAGAAGTAATTGGGCTCTTGAGAGGCCCAAACTAACCCAAATCTTTCGATGGTGGTAAGGATGATAGTTTGTAATATCCCTTTGTTATGGTGTTGGCTTCTGCACAGATTTTGCCCAGAGAGTTCACCGGTTACACAGATTGCACCCCCTTGAGGAATGCAAAACCAATGTAAAGTGATGGACTTCAGTTTCATGTGTCCACTTCAGTGAGTTTCTTGAAATGGTTATGCCATTTATAAATTTTTTTCTGTAAAAAAATCTATGAAATTATAAAATCTTGTTAGGATCATAGAGTTATCTCAACAAAAAACCAATTGAATCTACTTATTTTGAGGCTTATAGAGGTGTGTAACCATCTCCAATATTAAACACTCATCCCAAGGTCATTTATTTTTGTGGAGCAACATTGTTGCATACTTAATAATTCCTCCTCCAACATGAGGCTTTTGCAACTTGACCCTTAAGACATAGCTCCAATACCACTTGTTAGAATTAAACACCTAACTATCTCTTCTAAAAACCAATTAACTATCAATGAGATTAAGTTAATTCTCTTTATGTGACTTGATGTCATTCATTCATATTCATCTTGAGACTTGTAATAGTGTCTAACAATTTTCCACCTTACATACTCATCCCAATATCAAAAGCATTGTTGCATACCTAACAAATATATGTTTTCTCCTTTTTCGTCATTTTTGTTTCTGATAGTGTTAGGTCATTTTTATGTATTGACATTTTTGTTCCTTTTTATTCTAGCTTAGAAATCTTTTTGGGTAATAACTTACTCTTTATTGAAAAATGCGTTCAACCGGGTTGTCATAAATAAATCTGAAAAATTTTGTCAAAGGCAAGTTAGTTTTTTGGAAGTTTTTTTGGCGACTTTGAGATTTTATTTTTAATTCATTTTTAGAAATCTAATATTTTTTTTAAGAAAATTCTATTCTTAATGAATTTTTGGAAAATTGATATTTTATTTTTGAAGAAAATTACTTTCTTAATTAATTTTTAAAAAGTTGATTATTTTATTTTTTATTTAAAAAAAAAAAACTTTTCTTAATTAACTTTTGAAAAGTTGATATTTTACCTTTTAAGAAAATTTCATTTATAACTCTCTAGAGTCTTTGGTTTATATATAACCTACCTAAATATGTTTTTGGGTTGGACACTTTGAGAATCAACCAACTTGCCCTATTATTACAAATTTCTCAAGAAATAATTTATAAGACTGAATTTTAGGTTGTTAGACAGATCTGTATCCCCTCAGGAGCTAAGAAAAATCTATTGAAGCATTGGAGGTACTACATCGCATATGTGAATTGTAGATTAGAGGTCTTAAGCCCTATGGATTTTTATCTCCATAATTAATGTGGGAGTTTTCCACATAAAAAATTATTGTGTACATTGATCTTTAATTACTTTAAGTATAGATGATGTATCTTGATATTCATCATTGGTGCATAAATTAACAATTTAATATTTTTGAACTTTATTGATAATTTAACATGCATGTTAGTAGACCTAGTTTTACGTGTTATGAACTTCAACCTCGATTAAGGTACATTCAAGGTCTGACCTATCGACCGAAACAAGTATGACTCATCCAAGTCGTTTCTGCCTTAGGCAAGCCTACTACGAAACCAGTATTGAGTTTGACTCAGAGATGGTCTAGATTGATTCAAAATGAGAAGCAGCCTAGAAGTTGAGCCTTGAGGAGAATCAATCGCATATGGTTTTATTCTCATTCACCTAATTGCAGAGAAAGAAAAAAAATAGGTTTGACTAAGAAGAAGAGGACGGGAAGGATGGTTTTATTTTCATTCACCTAGTTGAAAAAAAAAAAGGTTTGAAAGAGAAGAAGAGGATGGGATGGATGGTTTTATTCCCATTCATCTTGCTACAAAGAAAGAAAAAAAATGGGTTTGAAAGAGAAGAAGAGGATGGAGAAGATGAAGAAATGGATCTTGGGTAATGAGGTAATGGGTTTACCATGGGTGTTAGGGTATTTATGAAATGGGTAATGAATATAGTGGTATTTATACCATGGGTAATGAATATAATGAAATAAATTGAAATGTAAACATAAATTATAACAATTTAATTTAATTATATTTTAAATAAATTACTAACTTTTTTAATACAATTAAATAAGATGTATAAATTAAATTTTATTGAATAACATATTACTAAAAAAATTAATAATTACTTGCATCAATATTAACAATTGAACATTTTTATAATTAATTAAATTTAATATGAAGATATAAAATAAAAGAACTTTTAATATTAAAAAATAATAAACATATTTTTATGTCTATTTAAATAACATTAAATATAATTAAACTTAAAACTTTATAAAAAAAAAAGTATACTTAATTATATATATTTTGTCTGTCATCCGATACCGATCAAAGATATCGAGACCAACGTGCCTCAAGACCTCCTAAATTAATAACCGATACCATAACTTTGAACCATAGGTATATAAATATATTGAGAACCCATAACTTAACCAACCTATTAACACTTTTATCATGTACGTGCCTTTGGGGAAAAAGGGAGAAAAGTTTTACATGTATTTTTCTTGCATTTTCTCAAGAGATTTGAACAAAAGAAATCATGATCATAAACAAGCTTTGTGGTGGTGTGGAAATGGTATGTATATGCGAACACACCCCGGATGATGACCCATTCAAGGACACGCACTGTGTCTTAGGTCTTGACGATAATGGAAAGGTCGGTGCATGTGGGTGGAATCATCTGCAAAGAGTTGATCAATTTTTAATTAGCAGTGTATGTTACGAGAAAAAGCAGCTTAACATCCAAAACTCTGTGACCAAACCCCACTCAAGCCTCAATTCAAGTAAACACGTTCCTATCGTGCCTCAATTCAGGTAATTCAAGGACAGTTTCTCCTTTATGACCGTTCAATTTCCAGTCATCTCGTGGTAAAACCTAATAGTCAAGAATCCAAACCCTTCAAACAAATTAAACAATGAAAAATCAAAGTGATACCATTGGATATGCATGCATATAAATAACAATTAACACGATCTCCTCTTCATTTGTATATCATCCACATATCCAATTTATTTGTATTTCATCTCCTAGCCTGTTTGCCTCACCACCAAAACTATCATGAGGTTTCTCAACGTTCTTTTTACTGTCATAGCACTTGTTTTTCTTCTGAGTGTCCAGCCACACAATGCTGCTAGGGTTCAGCAAAGGGGTCCTGTCTCTCCTTCTGGCCCAAATCCATGTGGGAAAACCCCCGTTGGAGGCCCTCCTTGCAAACACCCGCCTGCATCTCCTGCAAGAGCACATGCCACCGCTCCGGCTGTCAAGGCTACCATGCACAAGTGACATTTTTACAGGCCATCAGCTCCAAGTATTCATAGTTTAGTGTCGTGTTTGTCATCTTAATAAACTGATTTGCAGGTCATTTTGGCTTTAGTATCTGTATTTTATTTTTCATCTTTTGATGAAGTTTGTGTTCAATGAATAACATGGACGAGTTCTATGCGTTTCTGTGTATTACTTTGGCTCTTGATTTGTTCTATAACCATTTGAAGTTTGTACACTTCATGATACAAAAATAAAAAGAAGAAAATTAATTGAATGATGAACAAATTTTTCCTTGTTTCTTTTCTGATGATCATTGATCTTTTGAACGTCTAAAAATATTTTTTTTCCTTCATTGACTATGCTCTCTTATTTATTTGATTTCCAAAAACCAACGGAAGGTTTCAAAGGTAATTTCATTCTCAGCATGTGATCCAAAAAATAGAGGAAGAAAACGGAGAGTGAGGGAAACAAACATTGAGGTGGCATATGAGACATATATATGGCATGTGTTTATGTGCCTATTTCTAGAGAAAAGACATCATTTGGAATTACAGGTACTGTTAATTGTCTCTTGGCTTGTGACCATGCAAACGTTCCATCTCCATGCATATGGGTCAATCTACCCTTACTCTTCTTACTAGACAATTACAGGTACTGTTAATTGTCTCTTGGCTTGGTGTGTCAGCAATTTTAAGAAATTTTTATGGCAAAATATATATAACTTTCCAATTGCTACAATTTATAATTAATAACTATGTGTGGGTTCAGGTTTTGGTAGATTGCTCGAATCCTGAACCCACACCAACCTTAATATTTTTTAATTGATATTTTTCCAACCCAAGTCCAACCTTAACTTATTCAAAGTTTATCCTTCAACTCGACCCCTACATTGGGCACAAATTGGACCGACTCAAGTTGCAATCCTATTCACATAAGCATCAAATTGTCCAAATATTATTTGATTTACAAAATGTTTGATAAAACTTAATATGTTTTATTTATGACTTAAGTTGATTTAAAGTTAAATTATTTTTAAATTGTGAACTTAAAATTTATTATTTAAATTGTACTTTAAGTATTAAGGTTATTCAATAAAATTAACTTAACATTTGTACTAAATCATCAAATTGACACATTATTCTTATTAATTTCAACTTGTATTTATCTTTTTTAATTTAAATTAATATTTACTTTTATTAATATTAAATAATAAATTTATTTACTAAATGTTCATACTAAATGTCTTATAGAATCATATAATAACAATAATATATTTAGTTATAAAATTATATGAATCACAAACGTGGAGGCACTGACGTGCAAGATATTCTTATTAGATGTATGTATGGACAAAAAGAAATCAATGATATAAAATAAGTTAATTATTTTGAATAAATGATTAAAATTATTTTTACCTTTAAGTTATGACATTAAAGTGGGTTTGGTAAAATTTAAAACTCACTACTTAATAACTTAAGTTGAATTTAATTTAACTTTGGTAAAAAAAATAGTGTTAGCATTATAAAAATTTCATTAAATATGAAAGTAAAAATATTGTTTCTATAAAAAGTAATTTTTTTTTTTTGTATTAATAAAATCATAAGTTCTTTGAACAAAATTAATAAAACATGCATAAAAGTTTTTATTGATTTAAAAAAAATATTAAAAAAGAGTTTTTGACTTCTCAAAAGCGAAATCAAACAATATCTTAATCTAATAATAACTTAAATTAAGTTCTGAAATTATATAAAGTCATTAAATTGATTTGTCAAACACTGTCTTAGTCATCCATCTTATTTGTCAATCATGAGCAAAGAGAAATGAAGGAAAGACGTCTTCAAAATTTAATCAGTTATGAATTTTCCATTTCGTATATAAATATATCATTTACAATATTTTTAAGGCAGAATTGCAAGAAAGGATCACAAAAAATAGGTATGAGTTTTGGGAAAGAAATATAACATATAAGAGGGAATGTTTAGAGAATTTAGGAATAATTACCCCTTTTTCATTCCTTAAAAACTTTAAACAATAAACTTGGTTTTTATAATAATTAAATATTTAATTCAAAATTTGAAATATATTTTTAATATTATTTTCATGTTTATTGATTTTGTTTCCACAGTAATTGTTTATAAGATTAAAGTAATTCTTTGGTTATCTTTTGCATTAATAAAGGGTAGAATGTGAGTTCTAAGAATAATTTGGGATTTCACGAGTCATTTTTATAATTTATTTCAAATTTTGAAAATGGAACTTTAAGAGAGTTTAGTGCCTTTAAAAGTGATGTTAGGTGCACTTGACAATGTTTTTACTTAAAATGTTTTTTGTGAAAGCGTTATCTTTAAGATTTTTTAATTAAAAACATTTCATATAATCACTATCAAACACACTTTTACCAATCTTACATGAGCTAATGTACACCTTTTTGTTTAGAAAAAGAACAAAAATTATATATCTTAATAATGTCATTAAAAGATTATTTTAAAAAAAACAAAAACAAAAACAAAAACAAACAAAGTCTATGAACCATCATATTTTTCTTGGAGATGAGTTTTTTCTATGACTTGATTTCCAAATCAATAATAACTTTCCAAAGATTTTCATCCACAACGAGGCTTGAATGGGTAAATAAATTCAAACTTGATTCTAATGCTTGTAAAACATAAGTTTATCTAAGATTTAATATATACGTCATAGGCAGCTAGGGTTTTAAAAAAATCATAGTTTGAAGTTAAGTGTGACATTTGATGCATCATTTTTCTTTTCTTCCCAATTGGTCACTCGGAACACACACGCCCAAAAAAAAAAAAAAAAGACAAGATTAAAAATAATAATAATAAAAAAAAAAAAAAAAAAAAAAGCAGCTTGTCATCTATAATGACCCAACTCCAAAGCCAAGCCTACGAGCTTCGATCTTGAGCATGGCTATCCTAAGCAACAGAAGCCACAGCAACATCTATCACAAAATTGGGAAATGCAGGCAGCGCAAGCCCAACACGGCCAGCTACGTTCATTTCATTCAAGGCACACCAGCCTCCTCTCTGTCAAGGGATTTGTGTGCACGAACTGGGACCAAATGGTGGCACCGGACCTGCCTACAGGGATTGACGCAATAGACCTGTCATGCCCCAAGACCCACTCTAAGGGCATGACAGTCATTTCACATTTCAAACCCGAAGGCTTACAATGTAACCTGACCTAAACAATTATCTTGTAATCAGAAGTTACCAATTACCAAATACCTGTTCAGAGTAGCAGAACAAAATCTAAAATCCTCAAAATTCAATTTCAAAACTAAAACATCCACTATCCAAAATCCATTGTCCAAATATTGGCAAACTTAAACAATGCAAGTACTAAAACAAATTCAAAATCTCCAAAACTCAACTTTGAACTAACATAAAATTTAAAGGATCAATATCCAAATAGCTTCCAAATACCAAAAGATCCAAATGAACATAACTAACAGTTAAACAAAATCCAACATAAAATCCTAAGTCAAATCCTAATGATGACCATTCCTTAGCCTAGCCATCACTCCTCACCCGAACTAAGGGTACCTGAAAAGTAGTCAACAAATAGGAATGAACTCACAGCCCAATAAAGAACATTAATGCAGTCCATGAATCAAATATTTCAAATTCACTTGCAAAATATGAGATATTGTAATCAATCATTTTCATAAACCTGTGAGTAAATTTTTTTTTTTTTTTTTTTGCCAATACATTCAAAATTTCTAACTATATGCATTTATTTCTGATTCAAACATTTTCATATCAAATTCAGTCAAAACATTCCAATAATTTTTTTACTCTGGTCATCAAACATCAAAGGGTGCCCAGTTAGGTGGGAATTTTCAAATGGGTGGCTAGCCTCAAATTGTTCCTTTAAAGTGGACGGAACCAAACACTGCTAGTACTAGTAACCTCTAACCAAACCCCTAGAGGCTGGAGTCCAAATCAATTACATTCCCCACCAAGAAATGTAAAGGTCAACTATTATATCCCGTTGACAAGGGCTAAACAAACTAGAGTCAAACACTTATTTCAATTATTCGAATTTTCAAAACATAATATCTCCACATTTCTCTGTTGTAAACAAAATATAAAGTTCTAACATACTCTTCATACAAAACATATTTGATCCATGCATAAAACGAATATTAATTCAAAATATTTCCAAAAGATGTATATAAAAATTTGTTTCTAAAAAAATAATAACTGCATTAATTTCCCTTACCTCAAAAGAAGTCCTCGAAAACTTGGGAGAAAAATAATCCTGGAAAATCTATTCTTCACCTAATAAAATATAAAAGAAATAACTATTACTATTTATCTTTCATTTAACTAATTTATTCCTTATTTAAATAAAATTAATAAATTCCCAATTTGTTTTTAATAACACATTACTAATTTAATTAAATTGCAATTTTATTTCATTATAAAAATTCTATATAATTTTTTTAAAATTTTTTATTTTATTTTTATTTTTATTTTACTAAATCTCTCATTCTATTTATTAATATAAACCATTATTACTATTATCTTATTTATTAATTTAAAACTAAATACTATTATTTTATTAATTATCAAATTCAATAGCCACCCAAACCATTACCCACTTGTCTCGGTACACACAAAACCAATAAAGCAAAGCAAGTACTTCCCATTGCTATCATCATTATTATGATGATTCCTTTTTTATTTTTATATATATTTTGTTTTTGTTTTTTTTTTTTTTTTTCCAAAGCCTTCCTTCCATCCAATGCACACTGCCTCTTTTTTTTTTTTTTCTTTCTTAACCCTAATACGTTTTTTTTTTTCTTCCAGCAATGTGCACACAACTACAATGCCTCAATATAATAAATACAAGTATCTATATCAGCCCTCCAAAATCCAAAAATCATGTAATTCTTCCTATTATTTATTTATTTTTCTTTCAATCTAAAGCCTCCACAAACGACTTATTTATTTATTATATAAATCTAAAATTTCTTTTCTTCCTCTGATTTTTTTTTCATTTTAAATTTATTTATTTATTTTTCTATTCCATTGAAATTTTTTTGAAATTTTCCTATCTTCATCAATAAATCAACCTATACTTGCAAATTTTCAAACATTTTGATCTAAAAGTTAAATAAACAAACCCTAACCTAGATTTGGATTTTCCAAAAAATATCTAATGTGTTTGAAATTAACTAAGGAATTTAAAATATTAATCTAGGGGTTAGAATCTTACCTATAGAGATCTGTTCTTCAAACCCTGAAATCTGACTCCAATCTTACATTCTCAAGAACTCTCTACGAATAGGAACGCGATTCAGAAAATAATAGGAAGAACAAAATTCTAATTTATACCTAGGGTATTATGCGTAAAATTACCTTTTCACCTTTCTTCCATTTTATTAAAATAAATAATTAATTAATTTAATATTATTAATATTTTCCTAAATTACCTGTAAAAAAAAAACTTGGGTGTTACATTCTTCCCTCCTTAACAAAAGTTTAGTCGTCTAAACTTGACAAACTTGAGTCTTGAAATAATTGAGGATGTTTTTCTCTCATCTCTTCTTCTAACTCCCAAGTGGCCTCTCAGATACTATGATTGCTCCACTGGACCTTTACCAACTTGATAACAACATGTCGCAGTACCTTATCCATCACATCCACAATTTGAACGGGTACCTCTTCATAGGTCAAGTCCTCAAAAATTTGAATAGGCTCCAACTCCACAACATGAGAGGGATCATAAATATATTTCCTCAAGGTCGAAACATGGAATACATTATGAATCTTAGATAGACTTGGGGGCAAGGCCACTTTATAAGCCAAAGTGCCTACTCTTTCTAATACCTCAAATGGTCCCACAAAACGAGGACTAAGTTTCCCTTTTCTTCCAAATCTCATTATAGACTTCATAGGTGAAACTTTCAAGAAAACATGATCACCCACCTCAAACTCCAAATCTCGTCTGCAATTATCAACATAACTCTTCTGTCTACTCCGTGTTGCTTTCAATCTTTCCTTAATTAAAGAGACCTTTTCAGTAGTCAACTGCACAAGTTCAGGCCCCAAAAGTTTCTTCTCTCCAACATCATCCCAACAAACAGGAGATCGACATCTCCTACCATACAACGCCTCAAAAGGGGACATCCCAATGCTAGCTTGAAAGCTATTATTATAGGCAAACTCCACTAGGGGCAAATAATCATCCCAATTACCTTTTAGGTCCAAAGCACAAGCTCTCAACAAATCTTCCAAGACCTTAATTACCCTCTCTGATTGACCATTAGTCTGCGGATGAAAAGCAGTACTAAAACTCAACTTAGTACCTAATGCTTTCTGTAAACTATGCCAAAATCTAGAAGTGAAACGAGGATCTCTATTAGATACTATAGAAACAGGTACACCATACATTCTCACAATCTCCTTAATATAAAGAGAAGCCAAACAATCCATAGAAAATTAACTTTCATAGGCAGAAAATGAGTAGACTTTGTCAATCGATCAACAATCACCCAAATTGCATTATTGCCCCCTAAGGTCCTTGGTAACCCAGTCACAAAATCCAAAGTAATATGTTCCCATTTCCACTCGGGAATAGAAAGTGGTTGCAAAAACCCTGCTGGCCGTTGATGCTCAGCTTTCACTTGTTAACACACTAAACACTGAGCCACAAATTGCGCAATATCTCGCTTCATACCTGACCACCAATAATTTTGTCTCAAATCTTTGTACATCTTTGTCCCTCCTAGGTGGATCGCAAGCCTAGAACAATGAGCTTCCTCCAAAAGCTCTCTCCTTAAGTCTCCATCATTTGGGACACAAAGTCTAGTCCTAAACCTCAAAATCCCACCATCTGATAAAACAAAGTCAAGCTTACTACCCTTTTTAACCTCTTCCATAAGTTGCACTAAATTCAAATCATTCTTTTGTAGGGCCTTAATTCTCCCAACTAAGTTTGGTTGCACTCTAAAGTTCGCCACAAGAGCTCCCGAGTCCAAAACTCTCATATGGACTTGCAAACTCCTTAAATCTCCCAATAATTGCCTCTAACAACCTTTAATGGCTGCTAAGGAACCAACAGATTTCCTGTTTAAGGCGTCAGCCACAACATTCTCTTTCCCTAGGTGATATTGAATAATGCAGTCATAGTCTTTAAGTAGTTCAATCCACCTCATCTGTCTCATGTTCAACTCTTTTTGGGAAAATAAATACTTCAAGCTCTTATGATCTGTGAATATCTCACAAGTTTCACCAAAAAGAAAATGTCTCCAGATCTTAAGTGCAAAAACCACTACAGCTAACTCCAAATCATGAGTAGGATAATTTCGTGGCTTCAATTGCCTAGAAGCATAAGCTACAACTTTCCCATGTTGCACAAGAACACAACCCAAACCCTGATGAGAGGCATCACTATACACCACAAACCCTCTTGAGCCTGAAGGGATAGTCAAAATAGGGGTTGTCACTAATCTATTCTTTAACTCTTGGAAACCACGTTCACAATCATTAGACCACTCAAACTTAACCCCTTTCTCAGTCAACCGGGTCAAAGGTAGGGCGATCTTAGAGAACCCCTCAATAAACCGCCTAGAATAACCAGCCAGTCCTAAGAAAGTTCGAATCTCGGTCACAATATTAGGTTTCTTCCAATTTGACATAGCATCTACCTTTCCAGGGTCAACAGAGATGCCATCCTTGGTCACCACATGCCCAAGGAAAAAGACTTTATCTAACCAGAACTCACACTTCTTTAGTTTAGCATACAATTTCTTATCTCTAAGAGTCTGCAATACAATACTCAAATAGCGCTCATGCTCATCCCTACTCTTTGAGTACACCAAAATATCATCTCTAAAAACCACCACAAACTGATCTAGATAGGGCTTGAATACCTTATTCATTAAGTCCATAAAAGCAGCAGGTGCGTTAGTCAAACCAAAAGGCATAACCAAAAACTCATAATGCTCATATCTAGTTCGAAAAGCAGTCTTGGGTACATCTTCACTTCTAACCCTTAATTGATGATAACCAGACCGAAGATCAATTTTAAAGAACCGACATGTACCCTGAAGTTGATCAAACAAATCATCAATCCGAGAAAGAGGATACTTGTTCCTCACCGTCACCTTATTCAACTCTCTATAATCAATGCAGAGTCTCATAGATCCATCATTCTTTTTTACAAATAAAACAGGAGCTCCCTAAGGTGAAACACTAGGCCTAATGAAGCCCTTATCTAACAACTCCTAAAGTTGAATCTTCAACTCCTTAAGCTTCATAGGTGCCATCCTATAAGGGGCCTTAGAGATAGGAGTTGTCCCTAGTGTCAAATCAATGGTGAACTCCACTCCCTCTCTAGTGGCAAGCCAGGTAGATCATTTGGAAGGACATCAAGATAGTCCCTTACGATGGGTATGTCTTCCAACTTTAAATCATTTTCCTCATTCATAACATAAGCTAAAAAGCCTTGACAACCTTTCCTGAGCAAAGAACTAGCTCGTAAGGCTGAGATCATATGCAGTGGTTTGTCTACATGCTTCCCCTCAAAACTAAAATCAGGCTGACCAGGAATGCTAAACGTCACTCTTTTCCAAAAACAATCAACAGATGCATTGTATGAAGCTAACCAATCCATCCCCAAAATCACATCAAAATCCTAGAGCTCAAGAAGTACTAAGTTAACTGTCATCTCTCTATACCCAATCATCGCACAACAATCTCTAAGCATTTTATTAACCATAACAAAATCCCCCAAAGGAGTAGCAACAAATAAATCAAAGTCCATGTTATCAATCGACATACCCAACAAACCAGTAAAAGATACAGAAACAAAAAAGTGTGTTAAACCAAGATCAATTAAGGCTCTAGCAAATAAGGCGTGAATTCGAAAAGTACCTATCACTACATCAGACGTAGCCTGAGCATCTCTATGAGTCATAGCAAATACCCACCCTTGAGCCCTGAGCTTCTATCTATCCTCTTTATTCTCCTCCCGCTTCCCAAATACAAACTTCCTACTCTCTAGAATTTCCCGAACCATATGTTCCTGTTTTCCACAACCAAAGCAAGCTTTTGTCTCTCTATAGCATGGCCTACCCCCATGCTTCTTGCCACAAGTTGGACAAATCCCATCTAAATTTTGTGTTGTTTTTCCTTTATTCTGATTTCTACTTGGAGCAGACCTTTTTTGTGCTTGGTTACCATGAGCACCATCATTTCTATTCCTCTTCCTTTGTTGTTCCCTATACTGGTGAAGTTCTTCATTATCCTTCTCTGCAATAAGGGCTCTGTTTACCACCTCTGAATAAACACTAAGCTTCAGAATTGATATCTTATTCTTCAGATAAGGCTTCAGTCCATCCTAAAACTTTACTGCTTTTTCCTCCTCTGTAGCAATCAACTATGGGGCAAAACGTGATAGTTCGGTAAACTTAGCCTCATACTGGGCCACAGTCAAATTCCCCTATTCCAAACTGACAAATTCTCCCACCTTTTGTCATCGAATACTGTCAGGAAAGTACTTCTTATAAAAAGCCTTCCTAAAATAACTCCAAACAATAGGCCCCTAATCCTCCAAAAGCCTCTTAGTCATGCGCCTCCAATGGTCTGCCTCTTTGTCTAGCATAAATGTTGCATATGAGGCTTTTTGCTCCTCAAAACAATCAATGACATCAAAGAATTTCCCTATTTTCATAATCCAAGCCTCTGCCTCTGTTAGATCTGAAGTATAAAAAAAGTAAGGGAGACCCAAATTCTTAAAGTCGTCAAAGGAGTTACCCCTAGTAGATGAGGATTGTCCTTGACCATTACTTCCAGTAGCTCTAGCCTGACGCTCAACCAAGCCAGCTAAAGTCCCTAAATATCTATAAAGCCCTTCAGTACTCATAGGGGGCAAAGCCTCAGGTGGAGGAGTTATATCATCATTAGCCTGACTGTTTTGGGAAGATGCAGGTCTCCTTGGTGGCATGGTGTCCTATAAAGCAACAGGTATAACTAAATTAGTCACTAAGAAGTCAAATAAGCAAATCAGAATTGTAAAAAATAAAATGAATCAAACTAGATGAAGTTGAAACTTAAACTAATGCATCACTCATCTATTCCCAAAGGTAAACTAAACAAGTTCCCATCAAGATCACAACCTAGTGCTCTGATACCACTCTGTCATGCCCTAAGACCCACTCCAAGGCCATGACGATCATTTCACACTTCAAACCCGAAGGCTTACAATGTAACCTGACCTAAACAATTATCTTGTAATCAGAAGTTACCAATTACCAAATACCTGTTTAGAGTAGCAGAACAAAATCTAAAATCCTCAAAATTCAATTTCAAAACTAAAACATCCACTATCCAAAATCCATTGTCCAAATATTGGCAAACTTAAACAATTCAAGTACTAAAACAAATTCAAAATCTCCAAAACTCAACTTTGAACTAACATAAAATTTAAAGGATCAATATCCAAATAGCTTCCAAATACCAAAAGATCCAAATGAACATAACTAACAGTTAAACAAAATCCAACATAAAATCCTAAGTCAAATCCTAATGATGACCATTCCTCAGCCTAGCCATCACTCCTCACCCGAACTAAGGGTACCTGAAAAGTAGTCAACAAATAGGAATGAGTTCACAGCCTAATAAGGAACATTAATGCAGTCCATGGATCAAATATTTCAAATTCACTTGCAAAATATGAGATATTGTAATCAATCATTTTTATAAACCTGTGAGTTTTTTTTTTTTTTTTGTCAATACATTCAAAATTTCTAACTGTACGCATTTATTTCTGATTCAAACATTTTCATATCAAATTCAATCAAAACATTCCAACAATTTATTACTCTGGTCATCAAACATCAAAGGGTGCCCAGTTAGGTAGGACTTTTCAAATGGGTGGCTAGCCTCAAATTGTTCCTTTAAGGTGGACGGAACCAAACACTACTAGTACTAGTAACCTTTAATCAAACCCCTAGAAGCTGGGGTCCAAATCATTTACATTCCCCCACCAAGAAATGTAAAGGTCAACTATTATATCCCGTTGACAAGGGCTAAACAAACTAGAGTCAAACACTTATTTCAATTATTCGAATTTTCAAAACATAATATCTCCACATTTCTCTGTTGTAAACAAAATATAAAGTTCTAACATACTCTTCATACAAAACATATTTGATCCATGCATAAAACGAATATTAATTCAAAATATTTCCAAAAGATGTATATAAAAATTTGTTTCTAAAAAAATTATAACTGCATTAATTTCCCTTACCTCAAAAGAAGTCCTCGAAAACTTGGGAGAAAAATAATCCTTGAAAATCTACTCTTCACCTAATATAATATAAAAGAAATAACTATTACTATTTATCTTTCATTTAACTAATTTATTCCTTATTTAAATAAAATTAATAAATTCCCAATTTGTTTCTAATAACACATTACTAATTTAATTAAATTGCAATTTTATTTCATTATAAAAATTCTATATAATTTTTTTTTTATTTTACTAAATCTCTCATTCTATTTATTAATATAAACCATTATTACTATTATCTTATTTATTAATTTAAAACTAAATACTATTATTTTATTAATTATCAAATTCAATAGCCACCCAAACCATTACCCACTTGTCTCGATACATACAAAACCAATAAAGCAAAGCAAGTACTTCCCATTGCTATCATCATTATTATGATGATTCATTTTTTATTTTTATATATATTTTGTTTTTGTTTTTTTTTTTTTTTTTTCCAAGGCCTTCCTTCCATCCAATGCACATTGCCTCTTTTTTTTTTTCTTTCTTAACCCTGACACGTTTTTTTTTTCTTCCAGCAACGTGCACACAACTACAATGCCTCAATACAATAAATACAAGTATCTATATCAGCCCTCCAAAATCCAGAAATCATGCAATTCTTCCTATTATTTATTTATTTTCCTTTCAATCTAAAGCCTCCACAAACGACTTATTTATTTATTATATAAATCTAAAATTTCTTTTCTTCCTCTGATTTTTTTTTTCATTTTAAATTTATTTATTTATTTTTCTATTCCATTGAATTTTTTTGAAATTTTCCTATCTTCATCAATAAATCAACCTATACTTGCAAATTTTCAAACATTTTGATCTAAAAGTTAAATAAACAAACCCTAACCTAGATTTGGATTTTTAAAAAAATATCTAATGTGTTTGAAATTAACTAAGGAATTTAAAATATTAATCTAGGGGTTAGAATCTTACCTATAGAGATTTGTTCTTCAAACCCTGAAATCTGACTCCAATCTTACGTTCTCAGGAACTCTCTGCGAACAGGAACGCGATTCAAATAAGAACTGGAAGAACAAAATTCTAATTTATACCTAGGGTATTATGCGTAAAATTACATTTTCACCCTTCTTCCATTTTATTAAAATAAATAATTAATTAATTGAATATTATTAATATTTTCCTAAATTACCCCTAAAAAAAAACTTGGGTGTTACAAGACCATTTCCCTCGGCCCATTGCTCTCCGATCCTCCAACCTAAGAAAACTAGGAAAGAAAATAGCATCATGAAGAGGCTTTTCCTACAAGTGAATCCCATTTTTCAAACAAGGAATGGAACGTTTTTGTCTTATATGTATTGTTTTTCTATCTTTGGATCTCTTTTGGAAGGTGAGAGTTGAGGGGATCGAGAGTTGATTTCTAAAGGGGTTAGCCTTCTTCTTTGTAGTCCCTGGTGACGGTTGACTAGTGGCATTGTGGTTTTCTAAGAAAGATGGTTTGACTAGGCCTATGTTTTCCAAGTTGAACCGAGTGGGAATGAATCAAGTCATCTACTAACAACTACACGGCAGCATGGTCTTCATATATAAAAGTCATCAAAATGAGGGAAGTGATTACGATTTACAATATGTATATAAATGTAAGGCATCATGTGAGTCAACTTGGATAATCCTTTCTAGGATTATTAATTAAATATCATAGTTTTCAAATCATATAAATAGCCATGGATTTGGGTCGGGATGTTCCACAAGTTTTGGTAATTGAGTAATATAAAAATAGGTATTAAATCAAATTCAATCTTAAGAATATTTAATCATTTCAATAATTTTTTTTAGGGTATTTGGTTTCTTAAAGAGTATCAAAAAGAGAAAAATAAAACCATAAAAGAAAGTAATTTTCTTACGTTTAAATAATATAAAGAAAAGATAAGGAAAAATATCACAAAAATAAAAGAGAAATATGCTAAATAGTTTTAATTTCTTCTCACTTTGCTTAGAATTAGATAAAAGAAAAGTTGAAAAAATGTATTTTTTTTCTTTTAAATGTTTAATTTTCACTCTTGATTTTTCACGAAAAAGAAATTAAAACTTTTTCTTATTTTTCTTTTTCCTTAAACTTTTGAAGAATCAAATACAGTCTCAATAACAAATATATTGTATATGGAATAGATATGAAGTATATGATGATTTTGGATATATCTATGAAGTTACCTTCTCCAACTAGCTAAATGGCCACATGGAAGGAGGCTTAACTACCAACTCCAACTCGATTTGATAATCTTTTTTCCTCTTTGAGGGAGCCTTTTAAGCAACTCAAGTGGTTTCATGCCATTAAACTCATCAAGGATTCCCTTGATTGCCTTAGGTAAGGGTTCCCCTCCTTAAGTGTAGCCAAGTAGGTTACCTACTTCTTCTTTGACCCCTTTTTCACTTGCATAGTTGATAACAAAAGGGTTATGAGCATACCTTTGGTGACCATAAGGACTACAAATGGTGTCTCCTTCTCCAAGATATCATGGAACATAGAAAGGATAGTCACACTATCTTGACCTTGCATAGGAAGTCCATCTCTAACACAACGTTGAAGTCATCCATCAATGCCACTATAAAGTCCATCTTGCCTTCCCAAGTGTCAATATGTAGGGTAACCCCCCATGCTACATCTTAGAGTGGCTTGGTAGCAAAATTGACTCCCATAAGACATTGACCTTCCTTCGATTCATGGAGCTTTAGTTTCTTTACCTTATCCACAAAGATGATTGTGTATGGCACCCTTGCCCACCATGGCCTCGGTGGGCTTGTCATTGACATAGGCTTTTACGTACATCAACCCTTTGTTGAGAGGAGTCTTAGGCACCAACTTAGTCTTAAAGGCATTTAGGAACTACATTGACCCAATACGAGCATCACTTTTTTTCCTTCTTATCAATCATGACATTAAGGGTCTTCCTTGGATGCATGGAGGGGGGGAGGGGTGTTGAAAGAGAAGAAGAGGATGGGTGGATGGTTTTATTCCCATTCATCTTGCTGCAAAGAAAGAAAGAAAAAATGGGTTTCAAAGAGAAGAAGAGGATGGAGGAGATGAATAAATGGGTCTTGAGTAATGAGGTAATGGGTTTACCCATCGGTGTTTGGGTATTTATAAAATGGGTAATGAATGTAGTGGTATTTATATCATGGGTAATGAATATAATGAATATAATGAAATAAATTGAAATGTAAACATAAATTATAACAATTTAATTTAATTATAACAATTTAATTTAATTATATTTTAAATAAATTACTAACTTTTTTAATACAATTGAATAAGATGTATAAATTAAATTTTATTCACTAACATATTACTAAAAAAATTAATAATTACTTGTATCAATATTAACAATTAAAAATTTTTATAGTTAATTAAATTTAATATGAAGATATGAAATAAAAGAACTTTTAATAGTAAAAAATAATAAACATATTTTTATGTCTATTTAAATAATATTAAATATAATTAAACTTAAAACTTTATTAAAAAAAAAGTATTTTTAATTATATATATTTTGTGTGTTGCCCGATACCAATCGAAGATACCGAGACCGATGTGCCTCAAGACCTCCCAAATTAATAACCAAGACCATAACTTTGAACCATAGGTATATAAATATATTGAGAACCCATAACTTAACCAACCCATTAACACTTTTATCATGTGCATTTGGAGAAAAAGGGAGAAAAGTTTTATATGCATTTTTCTTGCATTTTCTCAAGAGATTTGAACAGAAGAAAACATGATCATAAACAAGCTTTGTGGTGTGGAAATGGTATGTATATGCGTATACACCCCGGATGATGACCCATTCAAGGACACGCACTGTGTCTTAGGTCTTGACGATAATGGAAAGGTCGGTGCATGTGAGTGGAATCATCTGCAAAGAGTTGATCAATTCTTAATTAGCAGTGTATGTTATGAGAAAAAGCAGTTTAACATCCAGAACTCTGTGGCCAAACCCCACTCAAGCCTCAATTTTAACACGTTCCTATCATGCCTCAATTAAGGTAATTCAAGGGCAGTTTCTCCTTTATGACCGTTCAATTTCCAGTCATCTCGTGGTAAAACCTAGTAGTCAAGAATCCAAACCCTTTAAACAAATCAAACAATGAAAAATCAAAGTGATACCATTGGATATGCATGCATATAAACAACAATTAACACGATCTCCTCTTCATTTGCATATCATCCACACATCCAATTTATTTGTATTTCATCTCCTAGCCTGTTTGCCTCACCACCAAGACTATCATGAGGTTTCTCAACGTTGTTTTTACTGTCATAGCACTTGTTTTTCTTCTGAGTGTCCAGCCACACAATGCTGCTAGGGTTCAGCAATGGGGTCCTGTCCCTCCTCCTGGCCCAAATCCATGTGGGGAAACCCCCGTTGAAGGCCCTCCTTGCAAAAGCCCGCCTGCATCTCCTGCAAAAGCACATGCCACCGCTCCAGCTGTCAAGGCTACCATGCACAAGTGACATTTTTACAAGCCATCAGCTCCAAGTATATGTAGTTTATTGTCGTGTTTGTCATCTAAATAAACTGATTTGCAGGTCATTTTGGCTTTAGTATCTGTATTTTATTTTTCATCTTTTGATAAAATTTTTGTTCAACGAACAACATGGACGAGTTCTATGCGTTTCTGTGTATTACTTTGGCTCTTGATGTGTGTTGTAACCATGTGAAGTTTGTACACTTCTTGATACAAAAATAAAAAGAAGAAAATTAATTGAATCATGAACAAATTTTTGCTTGTTTCTTTTCTAATGATCATTGATCTTTTGAACGTCTCAAACTTAATAGTCCATTAATCAGTGATTTACTTTTATTGGAAAGTAGAATATATATATATCAACATAGGGTGGATTTGCCTTGATAAGACAAGCATTTTGGACACTAGGAATAGTAGGTTTTTCAATCAAAATCCTTACCATCCCACTGCTAAGACATTTTGAAGACGGCTAGTATTAGGTTTTTCAATCAAATTTTATAGCATACATGTCCCTTATTTTTCTTTTGGGTTGAACAAACTTGTTATTTGTCTTTGCATATAGGCTTATCCTATTGTTTTCATCTATATTTATGGATCTATTGGGAGAAGACATAGAAGCAATTAGGCTCTTGAGAGGCCCAAACTAACCCAAATTTTTCTATGGGGTAAGGGTACAATCATTTTTAATGTCGCTGGGGTAAGGATTGATACAACAAATTTTAATATCCCTTCGTTATGGATTCGGCTTCGGCTTCGGCTTCTTCATAGATGGGACTTGAGAGTTCATTGATTACACAGATTGCCCTACCATGAGGAATGTAAACCCATTTCAGTGAACTTCTTGAAACGTTAATGCCACTCAATTATAAATTCTTTTATAGAAAATCTATGAAACTAAAATCTTCTTAGGGCTTATAGTGGTATCTCATCCTAAGGTCATTTTTTTTTTCGAGAGTAGCATTATTGCATATCTAACAATCCCTCGCCCAACATGAGCTCTCAGTATTGTTACATACCTAACAATCTCTTTCCCAACATGGGGCTCTTGCAACTATCACTTATTAGGATCAATAGCTTAATTAACTATAAACCAATTGGTTGTCGATAAGATCAAGTTAATCTTGATGTCATATTCTTTTTCAGGCTTAACTTTCTGTGGGGTTTGACTCATCCCACATATTCTTTTAATCTCCCTTTGCTTAGAATTAAATATAAGAAAAGTTGAAAAAATGTATTTTTTTTTTCTTTTAAATGTTTAATTTTCTCTCTTGATTTTTTCATGAAAAAGAAATTAATACTTTTTCTTATTTTTCTTTTTCCTTAAACTTTAGAAGAATCGGATATAGTCTCAATAACAAATATATTGTATATGGAATAGATATGAAGTAGAGGATGATTTCGAATATATCTATGAAGTTACCTTCTTCAATGAGTTAAATGGCCACATGGAAGGAGGCTTAACTACCAACTCCAACTCGACTTGATAATCTTTTTTCCTCTTTGAGGGAGCCTTTTAAGCAACTCAAGTGGTATCATGCCCTTAAACTCATCAAGGATTCCCTTGATTGCCTTAGGTAAAGGTTCCCCTCCTTAAGTGTAGCCAAGTAGGTCACCTACTTCTTCTTTAACCCCTTTTTCACTTGCATAGCTGATAACAAAAGGGTTATGAGCATACCTTTGGTGACCATAAGGACTACAAATGGTGTCTCCTTCTCCAAGATATCATGGAACATAGAAAGAATAGTCGCACTATCTTGACTTGACCTTGCATAGGAAGTCGATCCCTAACACAACGTTGAAGCCATCCATCAATGCCACTATAAAGTCCATCTTGCCTTCCCAAGTGTCAATATGTAGGATAACCCCTCATGCTACATCTTAAAGTGGCTTGGTAGCAAAATTGACTCCCATAAGCCCTTGACCTTCCTTGGATGCATGGAGCTTTAGTTTCTTTACCTTATCTACAAAGAAAATTGTGTATGGCACCCTTGTCCACCATGGCCTCAGCAGGCTTGCCATTCACATAGTCTTTTACGTACATCAACCCTTTGTTGAGAGGTGTCTTAGGCACCGACTTAGTCTTAAAGGCATTTAGGAGCTACATTAACCCAATATGAGCATCACTTTTTTTCCTTCTTATCAATCATGGCATTAAGGGTCTTCCTTTTAAGGCAGTCTCATACCCAGTGTGAACTATCGCATAAGAAGCAACTAGTCTTAAAGAGTGAACTCCTCCCGCTTGCCCTTACCCTTGCCCTTGCCCTTGTCGTCCTTGACATTAGTGCTCTTGTTCAATCATTCTTTAGAGGAGTTGTAGCTCTTCGGCCTTTTATCTCCCCCACTTTTAGCATGGTTACCCTTTGATAATGGCTTTGGCTTGGAGACGTCTCCCCTCTTGTACTCCACTAAGGACACCACTACTACCATGGTCATGGCAAGGTCTTAGACACCACAACATCTTAGCTCATGTGGTCCAACTTTATGGGTTGTCTATGAAGTTGAACAACCCCTCTGTCATTTTAGGAATCTCAAGCATGAGTGTAGAGAACTCCTTGATGTACTCATGATCAAGTCTATGTGCTTGAGACACTCCATGTTCTTTCTTACTAGGTAAGGTACATCTTTTGAGTATAATTGCCTATTAATCTCCCTCTTAAAAGCATTTGTCTATAATGCATGTGCCTTTTTCTATATCAACATACCTCTGACGCCACCATAGAGTAATCATGTCAATAAGGTAGAGGGTTGCAGTGTGTACCTTAACGGCCTCATCGGTTAGTGTTGTTACCTCAAAATACCATTCCATGCATGTGCCACAAAAAGTTGTTTATGTCCTTAGCATCCTTCTTGCCATTGAAGACATGTGGCTTTGGCATCTCTACCCTAGGTGCCTTATGAGTGGTTGTGACTTGAGTAGAAACCACACTTTCATAAATGGTTGGTTCTTGATGTACCTCTTTATCATGAGTCTCTATACGTGTTGCCAAGGACTCCATCCTTGACTCCAAGCTAGCAAGCATGCTTATGACCTTGTCTTAGAAGGGCATGAATTCCTCATGTAACACTGGTTGAACTTGTGAGGCTAGCATACCCTCTTTGTGTTTTACTCAATCAAATTCATACCCTCTCCAACATCTGTCATGGCTAGCTTCACCTTGGCTCGCCTTGCCTCCACATTCGCAATGGCATCACAAGACTCCTACTTCCCCCACCATAGGTGGTACGGCCGGTATCCCTCCCACCTATTTGCTCACTAGTCATATCCTCAACATGTTTCCTTTACTTTTTAATATGTTTGCCTCATGACCAAGCTTTGATAACACTTGTTACAAACGTAGGTATTTTTTAAGCTCATGTATGATACTTTGACAACTTAAGCCACTTAATGTTACTAAGTCAGTCTTTCCCACATATTTAGTTAACTATGTTAAGCAACCCAATGCAACCTAGAATCTTGAGATGAACAAAGGAAACAACACTTAGAGAGTTTGGAATAAAGGAACTTCTATTGCACTAGAATGCTTTATAAGGTGTAAAATGTTTTCAAGTGTTTGATGCCTTAGTCAAATGAGGTCATCCTCTATTTATAGGCACCCTAGGAACTATCTAGAACCCTCAAAGGTTCCTTATATCTCTAAAATTCTCAAAAGTTATGTATAAGGTATATACAAGAGCTCTCATGAAGTACTTTCTAGAATATTTCACAATTCTCCACTTTCTCCCATCCATGTGTGGAAGTCTCCAAGCTTCTCTAAAATTTTCCATGTTGCTCCACTAGTAAGTAAAGATGTGTAGATGACTCCAGGCGGTTCTAGAAGCTTGTTGCTACATATAAAAGCTCAAGTGATCATTTGAATAGGTTGTAACATTAAGGAGCGTAAGAACTTTTTATTTTAAACTAACTAAAGTGTTGATCCATCACATTAAAGGAATCAATAATTAGTAGAATATTTTAGTCTTAGGAATATTGGTTGGATCAATCATACTAAATAAAATTTCATTTTTTTGATCTGATCTATATGGTTACGGACTCATCTTTAGATTTGGGATTAATATAAAAATAATAATTTAATTATTCCTCTTAGAACTTCAAATCTTTTCTATATTAGGGAGTGTTTGTTTATTTGAAAAAAAAATTAATATTCAAGTTAAATATCATATTTGAGTGAGAAATTTCCCAATAAAATGTGTTGATTGATTTTAAGTTATCCCTACACTCGTTCCTTATCTATACGGTAAAACCCTTTTTATCATTTCTACACTTGTTTTTTATCTATACAAACAATCAGAGAGAAGATTGGAGGTCTTGAGTAAAGTAAATCCTTGCATTCAATATTTTCTTTCCAAATTTTGTAATTGTGATTCACCCATGGTTTTTTATCTCTTTAAAGGTTTTCTTCATTATATCACTGTGAAAAAGCTTATAAAAGGTTAACCTATTAGATGAAGGCAATGTGAATTCTAATACCCTTATTGGCGAGTTTTGACCAATAGAGAAGGGCAGCCTAGTTTGGACCACCCCTTACCAGGATTAAACTAGGACAATCCAAGGAATCACCAAAGGGGACAATACAAGAACAAAGAAAAACATTCTAAGTTGTCAGGTAATGTAACTGCGGTGTCCTTTAATCTCTTGTGGGTTGAGCATCTAAAGGACAAATTTCAAGTTATTTTGATATGGTTTCAGAAGGTACACCCCAAAGTTTATGAATAATTCCATTTCAGTATTCCTCCCATGAAAACTTGATGACACTAACAGGGTGAGGATCAAATTTGGTGATAGGAAAAATTTTGGCCAAACAAGAGGATCAAATTTAAATAACAGGCCATCATCTTCAATGGTTCTTCAGATGCATGTTGTATGAAGGTATCAAAACTAGTGAAAAATGAGATTTTCTCCATTCCATAGATAATGAGACATTTTACATCAGAGCCCCAACAGGAGTGAAACAAATGAATATAAAAGAAAAATTAGACACATACTAGAATATGTGTCCAACAACTTGGTCATCTCCAAGTTGAACATCTTTCTATTCACAATTTAACAGCATACTCTGAGGAGAAAGAGAGAAATTTCACCAAAAATGAAACATCCCAATAGTAGGTATAGGAGGAACAGATCAAGATGGGCATAAACTTATCAGTGTTGGAACTGAAGTGAGTACATCTTTCAGGATCTCCTTTGAAAAATTTAATAAACAAAGCCCGTCACAGACAAGCTTCAAAACTGTCAAGATTATACCATAATGTTTGACACCAATATTTGTGCCTGTACATATTTTTAGTCCTGCAGATAGAGAAGGGCATATCAGCTATTCAAGATTTCTTGTCCAGAGACTGTTCTTTCCAGCCCTTGAACATAATCTTCACTGCTTTTGCACGATTTGCTTCCTTTGGAGTTGCAGACTTCAAATCAGCTCCGACTGTTGGTGGCTTGACAGAGTCTGTTGAGTTAAGCTTTGCACGAGTCTTCCTTCGCTTGTACGTTAAGGGAAGCACAAGGTCATTTTGAAAACCATTGAGAGCACTTGGCTGCTTGTATAGCTTCTCCGATCCTCCAACACCTACATCAACTTGGTTCTTCATTTGATTTGAAGACGCCATAAATTTTTCCTGCTCCTCAGTGCCAATGTCTGGAATCCCTGACATGACTTCAGGAATTCCTGGTTGCATAATGGTGCCTTTTTGCATGGGTTCAATGTGCCAGTTCTGCTCATAGTACTGGACACCAAATGGGTACCGCGCCAAGGATCTCATTGGATGCTCTGTATCTTCCATTCCCAAACTCTGCCTCAAGTTTTCACTACTATAAGCACATCTTGTTTCCTTGGAATCCATTGATGGTTCATATTCCCCTTTGGGACCTATTTTATCTCCCTTCCAGATGCCAGCATCGCCCCCACACAGTTTGTGTTCTCCTAAATCAATAGTATCATCCAGTGAGGGATTCCTTTCCCTCTTTACCTTTCTGACAATGCTTTCTGGATGTCTACTTGATCCAGTAGTAATTCTAAGATGCTCAGATTCCTGCTGACTTTGAATACACCAAGGTTGCTTGGAAGTTCTATGGACTTCGCCACAACCAACCTTCTGCCACAAAAAGGGTGTCTCACAAAAGCCACCTGCATCCCACTGGTGAGTATACACTGGCAAGTCCTTGACCAACAAGGTTGGTTGCTGTTGTGTTGACACCACTCTTGATTGTTTTGGTTGTATGGAAGGAACTCTATGTACCATTTTCAATACCCCTCTGGGTGCAGAATAAGACTGTTCCAGAGTCCCATTGTGTTTTTCAGATGAACCATTGACAGAAGCCTTTATTTTCAGAAACCCTTTTCCTCCAGATTTTGGAGCAACAGACTTCTTCCCGTTAGCAACCAGAGGGAGCAAAAGCTTATTTTCCCTTCTGCTTTTCACAGACTTTGTTTGCCTTGACAATTGATGTGTGGCTGGTTCTGGATTCACCTCTTTACCTAATAAAAACCCATCCTCAGGATATGTATTAAGATCAAGCAAATCAGTTACTTTACGCTATTTCCTTGTCCACAAATAAATCCTTTCCTCAACACCAGTGCTCATTTCACAGTGAGCCCATATCTTCCTCATGTTTATGAACATTTGTGTCATGCTGTCATGGTAAAATCTCAATGAATGATAGTACTTTATCCTTTGCAAGAACTATAAACCTTCTCTAAACCAAGCCACTTTTGGAGGATAGAATCCACCTTTCAATCTGTTGAAAAATATATCCAAGGTAAATCTGTGTACTTTGATCTCAAATAGTGAATTGTAGATTAGAGGTCTTAAGCCTCATGGTTTTTTTTATCTCCACAATTAATGTGGGGGTTTTTCATGTAAAAAATTAATATGTACCTTACTTGATCTTTGATTACTTTGAGTATAGATCATGCATCTTGATATTTATCATTGGTGCATAAATTAACAATTTAATATTTTGCACTTTATTGATAATTTAACATGCATGTTAGAAGACCTAGTTTTACGTGTCATGAATTTCACCCTCGATTAAGGCATATACAAGTTCCAAAGTATCGATCGAGACAGATATGACTTAGACAAGTCGTATCCGCCATGGGCAAGCCTACTGCGAAATCGATATTTGAGTTTGACTCGGAGATGGTCTACATCGATTCAAAATGAGAAGCAACCTAGAACTTGAGCTAGCCTTAAGGAAAATCAATTACAGATGGTTTTATTGTCATTCACCTAATTGTAGAGAAAGAAAAAAGAAAGTTTTGACAAAGAAGAAGAGGACGGGGAGAATAGTTTTATTCTCATTCACCTAGTTGGAAGAAAAATGGGTTTGAAAGAGAAGAAGAGGATTGGGAGGATGGTTTTATTCCCATTCACTCGGTTTGAAAGAGAAGAAAAGGGGAGGATGAAGAAATGGGTCTTGGTAATGACGTAATGGATTTACCAATGTGTGTTAGGGTATTTATATAATGAATATAGTAGTATTTATATCATGGGCAATGAATATAATGAAATAAATTGAAATGTAAATATAAGTTATAACAATTTAATTTAATTATATTTTAAAAAAAATACTAATTTTTAATACAATTAAATAAGATGTATAAATTAAATTTTATTAAATAACATATTACTAAAAAAAATTAATAATTACTTGTATCAATATTAACAATTGAAAATTTTTATAATTAATTAAATTTAATATGAAGATATGAAATAAAAGAACTTTTAATATTAAAAAAATAAACATATTTTTATGTTTATTTAAATAACATTAAATATAATTAAACTTAAAACTTTATGAAAAGTATATTTACTTATATACATTTTATTGGTTGTCCAATACATAATGGAAGATATCGAGGCCGATGTGTCTCAAGACTTCCCAAGTTAAAGTTAATGACCGAGACTATGACTTTGAATCATGAGCATATACATATTTTGAGAACCCATCACTTATCCAACCCAATTAACACTTTCATCATTTGCCTTTGGGGAAAAAGGGAGAAAAGTTTTATATGCATTTTTCTTGCATTTTCTCAAGAGATTTGAACGGAAGAAAACAAGATCATAAACAAGCTTTGTGGTGGTGTGGAAATGGTATGCATATGCGTATACACCCCGGATGATGCCCCATTTTGAAAGGACACGCACTGTGTCTTAGGTCTTGATGATAGTGGAAAGGTCGGTGCATGTGAATGGAATCATCTGCAAAGAGTTGATCAATTCTTAATTGGCAGTTTATGTTAAGAGAAAAAGCAGCTTAACATCCAAAACTCTCTGACCAATTCCCAAATTTTCAAGCCCCAATTCAAGTAAACACATCCCTATCAAAACTTTATACTTTGTTCCAGATAGGAATAAATTATGGTACAATAAAAAACACAATACTGTACAAACCACGATCCCCAGATGGGCCACTGCAGTACAGTAATCTCAAAACGCAAGCCTCCATTAAACAATTGTCGTCCCTTGGTGTGAATGTCAAATGAAATGAGAAATTAAACTTTGCCATTCAAGTAATTCAAGGACAGTTTCTCCTTTATGACCATTCAATTTCTAGTCACCTCGTGGCAAAACCTTATAGTCAAGAATCGAAACCCTTCAAACAAATCAAACAATGAGAAATCCAAGTGATACCATTGGATATGCATGCATATAAATAACGAATAACACCATCTCCTCTACATATGCATATCATGTAATCTTTAGATCTAAACATGCTATAAAAAACATTAAATAGCAATTAAATCATAAACGGAATTATAAACTGATCGGAAAACATACCTCCCGCTATTGCCATCTACAGGTTAAAATAGGTTTTGCTAATTTCGGGTTTCAGGTGCTTCCAAACCTTCACAATCTCCACTTAGATGGTGTTTTGAAAACTGAAAAGAGATTGCAGGCTTAGGGTACCCTCCCGTTAGTGTTCTGCCTCGTTTTAAAAAACTCTCTCCATCATTGAGTCTACCTGGAACGTGCACAGAACATGGGGTAGTGATACGAACGTGGTTTGGAGTATGAATCCTCGTTCCTAAATTGATGGAATGATGTGGACCACATTCCAATCACGTCTTCGATTTATTACCGAAAATGTAAGAGAAATAAAATCCCAACATATCATCCACATATCAAATCGATTACATCTCCTAGCCTGTTTGCCTCACCACCAAGACTATCATGAGGTTTCTCAACGTTGTTTTTACTGTCATAGCACTTGCATTTCTTCTGAGTGTCCAACCACACAATGCTACTAGGGTTCTTGAAGGAGAGAACCGTGAGTACTTGATAGAGAAAAGACGTGGTCTTTCAGAAAGTCCTCAGCAGATGGGTTCGGTCACTCCTTCTACCCCAAATCCATGTGAGAAAGCCCTCGTTGGAGGCCCTCCTTGCAAACACCCGCCTACATCTCCTGCAAGAGCACATGCTACCGCTTCGGCTGTCAAGGATACCATGCACAAGTGACATTTTTACAGGCCATCAGCTCCAAGTATACGTAGTTTATTGTCGTGTTTGTCATCTGAATAAACTGATTTGCAAGTCATTTTAACTTTAGTATCTGTATTCTATTTTTCATCTTTTGATGAGGTTTATGTTAAATGAGAATAACGTAGACGAGTTCTATGCGGTTTGTGTATTCATTTCGCTCTTGATGTGTGTTGTAACAATGTGAAGTTTGTACACTTCATGATATATAAATAAAAAGAAGAATGTTGAATCATGAACAAATTTTTGCTTTATGATCTTTTGCACGGTTGAAACTCAACAGTCTATTAATTAGTGATTTACTTTTATTAGAAAGTAGAATATATTATCATAGAATGGATTTGCCCTGTAATTGAACTTTTAAAATTTGTGAATCAAATTTTAAAGCATGTAGGTCTTTTTT
Source organism: Vitis riparia (assembly GCF_004353265.1). Taxonomy (NCBI): domain Eukaryota; kingdom Viridiplantae; phylum Streptophyta; class Magnoliopsida; order Vitales; family Vitaceae; genus Vitis; species Vitis riparia. Next base: position 25,082,777 of record NC_048437.1, read on the forward strand.
TTTTCTTTTGGGTTGAACAAATTTTGTTGTCTTCGCATACTTTTTTATTTCTATATTTTATGGATATATGGGAAGAAGAAATCGAAGCAATTGGGCTGTTTAGAGGCCCATACTAACCCAAATCTTTCAACCTTGTAAGGATGTGGTAGTTTTAATGTCAAGGGGCTAAGGATAGATACATGATTATCTGTTAAAATCTCATGTAACTTTGTGAGGATTGCTTTATTTTTATGTTCTTGAACTAACATTATTTGCATGAAGCTTCCACTGGCACAACAGATACTATACAGTTTAACATCTCCAAATGTTCATAAACCAGATATTTGCCAATGCAAGTGGAATAGACATGTTAATCATATCAATCATACTCATTTTTAGAGGTTTAGATTAAAAAGGCGAGCTACTATGATTTGTCCTCAAAGAAAAGTCAAGAAATGAGTAGAAAGTCGAAGGAACATAGGAAATTTTTGTAAACTATGTGTATTGTTGATCCAAGTCAAACAAAATCTACCTGGCCTTTGCTATATCAAACTTGGAATACTTGAATAGTAATGCCAAACTTATCATCTTGTAACATGGGTATTTGTGTGTGTATAACACGACAACATGAGCCAAATTAATGCTCACTTATTGCATTGTTAATTGTGTTGTATGATTAGCTTTTAGCTATAATGCTTTTTCTTCTCTTTATTTTTTAAAATAAAATAATTTAAATTCATGTGTATGTTGAAAATAATGAGTTTAGAAATTGAGTATAAATCATGCATCTTGATATTCATTATTGGTGTGTAAATTTATTACAACTTAATATTTTGAACTCTATTGATAATTTAGCATGCATGTTAGTAGGCCTAGTTTGATGTGATATGAGTTTCACCCTTGGTCAATGTATATACATATATTGATCAAAACCCATTATCCAACCAATCTAATCATCTCTTGTATCATGTGCCTTTAGGGAAAAAGGGAGGAAAGTTTTATATGCATTTTTCTTGCATTTTCTCAAGAGATTTGAACAAAAGAAAACAAAATCATAAACAAGCCTTGTGGTGGTGTGCAAATCGTATGTATATGCGGATACACCCCTAGATGATCCCCCATTTTGAAAGGGCAAGCATTGTGTCTTAGGTCTTGATGATGGAAATTAAGGTTGGTGCATCTGAGTGGAATCATGTCCATAGAATTGATCAATTCTTATTAGGAGTTTTAGGAAGTGTCCCAAATTCCTAATTAGTATAGATTCCTTTTTTTAAAAGAATTTTATATTGAATATTTTTAAGTTGATATATTATTGTAATATTAGACTTCCTAATATAATAAGGAAAATTATTGGAAATATCTCTATAAATATTCTAAGTCATGAGGGGAAAAAGTTATGAGATGGAGATGGGCCAGTAAAAACTATACGAGGTGAATAGAGATGTGAGGAAGAACGGGAGGTACCCGGTGGAGCAAGAAGACTCATGATAAGGTAGGGATATGAAGAATGGAAAAACATGGGATGTTTCGGGAACCCAAAAATTGTATCTGGTTATGTCCTCCGTAATGTTTTTTATTGTATAGTGAAATAATTCTCTCTCATCTGTAGACGCAGGCATGGTTGGTTGAACTACGTTAAAACTTCGTGTACCATTTGTGTTAATTATTTTATTTTTGTGTTCTTGATTAAAGATATTTACATGAAAGCTTCCGCCCTTGTAACAAAGAGTGTATGTTGCGAGAAAAAGAAGTTTAACATCCAGAACTGTGACCAAACTCCAAAGTTTCAAGCATCATCAATTCAAGTAAACCCTTGGTGTGAATGTAAGAATGAAATGAAAAATCAAGCTTTGCCATGCATTCAGGTAATTCAAGGGCAGTTTGTCCTTTATGACCATTCAATTTCCAGTCATCTTGTGCCAAAACCTAATAGTCAAGAATCCAAACCCTTCAAACAAATCAAACAATGAAAAATCCAAATGATTACATTGGATATGCAAGCTTATAGATAACAATTAAGACCATCTCCTCTTCATACACATATCATCTATATTTCCAATTTATTTTTATTTCATCTCCTAGCCTGTTTGCCTCACCACCCCAAGACTATCATGAGGTTTCTCAACGTTGTTTTTACTGTCATAGCACTTGTTTTTCTTCTGAGTGTCCAGCCAAACAATGCTACTAGTGTTCAGCAAAGGGGTCCTGTCCCTCCTCCTGGCCCAAATCCATGTGGGAAAACCCCCGTTGAAGGCCCTCCTTGAAAACATCCACCTGCATCAGTAGAATAGATCAACATAGAATGGATTGCCCTGGAATTGAACTTTTCAAAAAATCCGGGCACCCAATTGATAAGAATAGTAGGTTTTTCAATCAAAATCCTAACCATCTCATTGATAAGACATTTTGAAGACGACAAGTATTAGGTTTTTCAATCAAATTTTATAGCATGCATGTCCTTTTTTTTCCTTTGGGTTGAACAAACTTGTTATTTGTCTTTGCATATATGTTTATCCTATTTTTTAATCTATATTTATGGATCTATTGGGAGAAGACATAGAAGTAATTGGACTCTTGAGAGACCCAAACTAACCCAAATCTTTCGATGGGGGTAAGGATGATGACAGTTTGTAATATCCCTTTGTTATGATGTTGGTTTCTACACAAATTGTGCCTAGAGAGTTCACCGATTACACAGATTGCACCCCCTTGAGAAATGCAAAGCCAATGTAAAGTGATGGACTTCAGTTTCATGTGTCCACTTCAATGAGTTTCTTGAAATGGTTATGCCATTTATAATTTTTTTTTTCTGTAAAAAAATCTATGGAATTATAAAATCTTGTTAGGATCATAGAGTTATCTCCACATAAAACCAATTGACTCTACTTATTTTGAGGCTTATAGTGGTGTGTAACCATCTCCAGCATTAAACACTCATCCCAAGGTCATTTTTTTTGTGGAGCAACATTGTTGCATATCTAATAATTCCTCCTCCAACATGAGGCTTTTGCATCTTAAACCTTAAGACATAGCTCCAATACCACTTGTTAGAATTAAACACGTAACTATCTCATCTAAAAACCAATTAACTATCAATGAGATTAAGTTAATTCTCTTTATGTGACTTGATGTCATTCATTCGTCTTCATCCTAAGACTTATAATAGTGTCTAACAATTTTCCACCTTACATACTCATCCCAATATCAAAAGCATTATTTCATACCTAACAAATATGTTTTCTCCTTTTTTGTCATTTTTGTTTCTGACGATGTTAGGACATTTTCATGTATTGACAGTTTTGTTCTTTTTTATTTTGGCTTAGAAATCTTTTTAGGTAATAACTTACTCTCTATTGAAAAATGCGTTCAACCGAGTTGTCATAAGTAAGTCTAAAAAAGTTTGTCAAAGGTAAGTTAGTTTTTTGGAAGTTTTAAAATTGAGCTAAAAGGTCTTCATTAATTTTTGGCAACTTTGAGATTTTATTTTTAATTAATTTTTAGAAATTTGATATTTTTTAAAAGAAAATTCTATTCTTAATGAATTTTTGGAAAGTTGATATTTTATTTTTGAAGAAAATTGCTTTCTTAATTAATTTTTAAAAAGTTGATTATTTTATTTAAATAAAATAAAATTCTTTTCTTAATTAACTTTTGAAGAATCAGATATAGTCTCAATAAAAAATATATTGTATATGGAATAGATATGAAGTAGAGGATGATTTCGAATATATCTATGAAGTTACCTTCTTCAACAAGCTAAATGGCGACATAGAAGGAGGCTTAACTACCAACTCCAACTCGATTTGATAATCATTTATCCTCTTTGAGGGAGCCTTTTAAGCAACTCAAGTGGTATCATGCCCTTAAACTCATCAAGGATTCCCTTGATTGCCTTAGGCAAGGGTTCCCCTCCTTAAGTGTAGCCTAGTAGGTCACCTACTTCTTCTTTGACCCCTTTTTCACTTGCATAGCTGATAACAAAAGGGTTATGAGCATACCTTTGGTGACCATAAGGACTACAGATGGTGTCTCCTTCTCCAAGATATCATGGAACATAGAAAGGATAGTCGCACTATCTTGACCTTGCATAGGAAGTCCATCCCTAACACAACGTTGAAGCCATCCATCAATGCCACTATAAAGTCCATCTTGCCTTCCCAAGTGTCAATATGTAGGATAACCCCCCATGCTACATCTTAGAGTGGCTTGGTAGTAAAATTGACTCCCATAAGCCCTTGACCTTCCTTGGATGCATGGAGCTTTAGTTTCTTTACCTTATCCACAAAGACGATTGTGTATGTCACCCTTGTCCACCATGGCCTCGATGGGCTTGTCATTCACATAGGCTTTTACATACATCAACCCTTTGTTGAGAGGTGTCTTAGGCACCGACTTAGTCTTAAAGGCATTTAGGAGCTACATTGACCCGATATGAGCATCACTTTTTTTCCTTCTTATCAATCATGGCATTAAGGGTCTTCCTTTTAAGGTAGTCTCATGCCCAGTGTGAACTATCGCATAGGAAGCAATTAGTCTTAAGAGTGAACTCCTCCCACTTACCCTTGCCCTTGCCCTTGCCCTTGCCCTTGCCCTTGCCCTTGCCCTTGTCTTCCTTAGCATTAGAGGTCTTGTTCAATCATTCTTTAGAGGAGTTGTAGCTCTTCGGCCTTTTATCTTCCCCACTTTTAGCATGGTTACCCTTTGATAATGGCTTTGGCTTGGAGAAGTCTCCCCTCTTGTACTTCACTAAGGATACCACTACTACCATGGTCATGGCAAGGTCTTGGACACCACAACATCTTAGCTCATGTGGTCCAACTTTATGAGTTGTCTATGAAATTGAACAACCCCTCTATCATTTTAGGAATCTCAAGCATGAGTGTAAAGAACTCCTTGATGTACTCATGATCAAGTCTATGTGCTTGAGACACTTCATGTTCTTTCTTGCTAGGAAAGGTACATCTTTTGAGTATAATTGCCTATTAATCTCCCTCTTAAAGGCATCTTATTTGTCTATAATGCTTGTGCCTTTTTCTATATCAACATACCTTTGATGCCACCATAGAGTAATCATGTCAATAAGGTAGAGGGTTGCAGTGTGTACCTTAACAGCCTCATCAGTTAGTGTTGTCACCTCAAAATACCACTCCATGCATGTGCCACAAAAAGTTGTTTATGTCCTTAGCATCCTTCTTGTAGACATGTGGCTTTGGCATCTTTACCCTAGGTGCCTTATGAGTGGTTATGACTTGAGTAGAAACCACTCTTAAAATGGTCGGTTCTTGATGTACCTCTTTATCATGAGTCTCTATACATGTTGCCAAGGACTCCATCCTTGACTCCAAGCTAGGAAGCATGCTCATGACCTTGTCTTAGAAGGGCATGAATTCCTCATATAACACTGGTTGAACTTGTGAGGCTAGCATGCCCTTTCTAAGGTCTTGGATCTATTCCCTTGGATCCTTTAAGCCCTCTTTGTGTTTTACTCAATCAAATTCATACCCTCTCCAACATTTGTCATGGCTAGCTTCACCTTGGCTAGCCTTGCCTCCACATTGGCAATGGCATCACAAGACTCCTGCTTCCCCCACCACAGGTGGTACGGCCGGTCTCCCTCCCACCTATTTGCTCACTAGTCATATCCTCAACATGTTTCCTTTACTTTTTAATATGTTTGCCTCATAACCAGGCTTTGATAACACTTGTTACAAACGTAGGTATTTTTTAAGCTCATGTATGATACTTTGACAGCTTAAGCCACTTAACGTTACTAAGTCAGTCTTTCCCACTTACTTAGTTAACTATGTTAAGCAACCCAATGCAACCTAGAATCTTGAGATGAACAAAGGAAACAACACTTAGAAAGTTTGGAATAAAGGAAATTGTATTGCACTAGAATGCTTTATAAGGTGTAAAATGTTTTCAAGTGTTTGACGCCTTAGTCAAATGAGGTCATCCTCTATTTATAGGCACCCTAGGAACTATCTAGAACCCTCAAAGGTTCCTTATATCTCTAAAATTCTCAAAAGTTATGTATAAGGTATATACAAGAGCTCTCATGAAGTACTTTCTAGAATATTTCACAATTCTCCACTTTCTCCCTTCCATGTGTGGAAGTCTCCAAACTTCTCTAAAATTTTCCATGTTGCTCCACTAGTAAGTAAAGATGTGTAGATGACTCCAGGTGGTTCTAGAAGCTTGTTGCTACATATAAAAGCTCAAGTGATCATTTGAGTAGGTTGTGACATTAAGGAGCGTAAGAACATTTTATTTTAAACTAACTCAAGTGTTGATCCATCACGTTAAAGGAATCGATAATTAGTAGAATATTTTAGTCTTAGGAATATTGGTTGGATCAATCATACCATATAAAATTTCATTTTTTTGATCTGATCTATATGGTTACGGACTCATCTTTAGATTTGGGATTAATATAAAAATAATAATTTAATTATTCCTCTTAGAACTTCAAATCTTTTCTATATTAGGGAGTGTTTGTTTATTTGAAAAAAAAATTAATATTCAACCCTTTTTTTCGTCTTTGCATGTATGCTTATTCTATTTTTTTGATCTATTGGGAGAAGACATAGAAGTAATTTGGCCCTTGAGAGGCTCAAACTAACCCAAATGTTATGGCTTCAGCTTCTTGATAGAAGGGACCAAAGAGTTCACTGATTACACAGATTGCCTCACCATGAGGAACGTAAATCCATTTCAATGAATTTCTTGAAATGTTTATGCATGCCACTCAATTATAAATTCTTTTATAGAAAATCTATGAAACTAAAATCTTGTCAGAGCTTTTATTGATATCTCATTTTTTTTTTCCAAGAGTAGCATTTTTGCATATCTAACAATCCCTCCCCCAACGCTGGGTTCCCAATATCATTGCATACCTAACAATCTCTTTCCCAACATGGTGCTCTTGCAACTGATCAAACCCATGACCCATTTAATAATTACATTGGTTAAACTGATTATAATTTTAAACTATTTAACTCATATTTCACTCATTTTGAATTTATTTTTAAATCAAAATGTCAATTAAATCATAAACATTTTTAATCGATACATTGATCATATAGACTTATACAAAACCTAATTAAATAGAATGACTTAATTATTAAATGAGTTACATTTGTTATTTATTTAATAATTAGATAGTATTTAGATTATATTTTTTATTAGTGTAAAGTTTGGGTATAATTACTATCAATAATCATGCTTTGCTCTGCTTCTAACTTAAGTCTTACATGAAACGTATTCCAAACCAACCCTTTAACAATTAAACATTCATAAGTGCCATCATATTGTCCTCGTATTGTTTGTTTCAAAAGAGGAAATTTGTCTCATAAAATTTTCTACCATGTTTTTTCTATATGTTATCCAATGTCGCTTCATTTCTAAACGTATCCCCCAGCGGCAAGGGCACGGAAAGCGAAAATTTCAGGCATTTCAGGGGTTGAGACTTAGAATTAAGACCCGTCATTTCTCCTCTGCCTTTTGGGTTAATATGTCTAGCCTCCCACATGGTGCTCTAATTAATATCATATGTTAGAATCAAAGACTTAATTAACCATAAAACAATTAGCTATCGATAATCAAGTTAATCTTGATGTCAATCATAGTTATCTTCAGGGTTAACTTCAACGGTAGGGTTGATTTCAATGGTATTGGTCTCTAGATGAATATAAAATCTATAACCCAATTTTTAGATCAAGAGGTCAGCGTTGATTCAATGGAGTGGTCTAGGGAGCAGCGGATATTACTTTGGAAGCAGTTTTCTGTGGCTATGCTCTCTTATTTATTTGATTTCCAAAAATCAACGGAAGGTTTCAAAGGTAATTTCATTCTCAATATGTGACCCGAAACAGATAGGAAGAAAACGGAGAGTGAGGGTTGGATGCATAGAAGACTTGATTCGAACCCAATTCTAAACTTTCTTTAACATAGCTCAAGTAAAGATACATGGAGTCATAGATGACCGCTGTTATTGCACAAAAATATGGTTTGAAATTTGACATCAACTTCTGTAATAATTCATCTTCCCGACTTCCTTTTTGCCTTAAAATTTGGTCTCTCCTGACTTTGTTTAAGACTAATAATAGATGGATTTTATTTTCTTCTTTGATTATTTATTTATTTATTTATTTTAATCAAGTGAGTTTTGATCAGCCTAGGGAAACAAACATTGAGGTGGTATATGCGACATGGTATATATTTGTGCCATCATTTGGAATTACAGATACTGCTAATTGTCTCTTGGCTTGTGGCCATGCAAACGGTGTTGCATGTTAAGAAAGAGCACAGAGAGAGAGAGAGAGAGAGACCATGTGGAATGGATCATTTGGTCTGGTTTCTTGGCTTGTAAGAACGGAAACGGGTAGACTGAAGGCCTTGAATTCCACAGGAGCACAAACTTTGAACCGTAATTCGATGCCTTCTTTTGGCAACCAGACGAAGCCATTTTCATAGGAGAAAACCTCCACGTTCCATCTCCATGCATATAAATAAACTCATTATATGCATTTTCTAACCCTTACTCTTCTTACTAGATGAAAACTCATTATATTATCAAATTCCTCAATTCAAGTAAACACGTTCCTATCGTACCTCAATTCAGGTAATTCAAGGACAGTTTCTCCTTTATGACCGTTCAATTTCCAGTCATCTCGTGGTAAAACCTAATAGTCAAGAATCCAAACCCTTCAAACAAATCAAACAATGAAAAACTCAAAGTGATACCATTGGATATGCATGCATATAAATAACAATTAACACGATCTCCTCTTCATTTGTATATCATCCACATATCCAATTTATTTGTATTTCATCTCCTAGCCTGTTTGCCTCACCACCAAGACTATCATGAGGTTTCTCAACGTTGTTTTTACTGTCATAGCACTTGTTTTTCTTCTGAGTGTCCAGCCACACAATGCTGCTAGGGTTCAGAAAAGGGGTCCTGTCCCTCCTTCTGGCACAAATTCATGTGGGAAAACCCCCGTTGGAGGCCCTCCTTGCAAACACCCGCCTGCATCTCCTGCAAGAGCACATGCCACCGCTCCGGCTGTCAAGGCTACCATGCACAAGTGACATTTTTACAGGCCATCAGCTCCAAGTATTCATAGTTTAGTGTCGTGTTTGTCATCTGAATAAACTGATTTGCAGGTCATTTTGGCTTTAGTATCTGTATTTTATTTTTTATCTTTTGATGAAGTTTGTGTTCAATGAATAACATGGACGAGTTCGCGTTTCTGTGTATTACTTTGGCTCTTGATTTGTTCTGTAACCATTTGAAGTTTGTACGCTTCATGATACAAAAATAAAAAGAAGAAAATTAATTGAATGATGAACAAATTTTTGCTTGTTTCTTTTCTGATGATCATTGATCTTTTAAACGTCTAAAAATATTTTTTTTTTCCTTCATTGACTATGCTCTCTTATTTATTTGACTTCCAAAAATCAACGGAAGGTTTCAAAGGTAATTTCATTCTCAATATGTGACCCGAAACAGATAGGAAGAAAACGGAGAGTGAGGGTTGGATGCATAGAAGACTTGATTCGAACCCAATTCTAAAACTTTCTTTAACATAGCTCAAGTAAAGATACATGGAGTCATAGATGACGGCTGTTATTGCACAAAAATATGGTTTGAAATTTGACATCAACTTCTGTAATAATTCATCTTCCCGACTTCCTTTTTGCCTTAAAATTTGGTCTCTCCTGACTTTGTTTAAGACTAATATTAGATAGATTTTATTTTCTTCTTTGATTATTTATTTATTTATTTATTTTAATCAAGTGAGTTTTGATCAGCCTAGGGAAACAAACATTGAGGTGGTATATGCGACATGGTATATATTTGTGCCATCATTTGGAATTACAGATGCTGCTAATTGTCTCTTGGCTTGTGGCCATGCAAACGGTGTTGCGTGTTAAGAAAGAGCACAGAGAGAGAGAGAGAGAGAGAGAGAGAGACCATGTGGAATGGATCATTTGGTCTGGTTTCTTGGCTTGTGAGAACGGAAACGGGTAGACTGAAGACCTTGAATTCCACAGGAGCACAAACTTTGAACCGTAATTCGATGCCTTCTTTTGGCAACCAGACGAAGCCATTTTCATAGGAGAAAACCTCCACGTTCCATCTCCATGCATATGGGTCAATCTAACCCTTAGTCTTCTTACTAGATGAAAACTCATTATATTATCAAATTCTGATCCCTGAAAACTCAGGCGTGTCTGTAATTTTAAGAAATTTTTATGGCAAGTCATCCATTTCCAATTGCATCAATTAATAATTAATAATGGTTTTGGCAGATTGCTTGAACCTTGAACCCACACCTACCTTAATATTTTCAAATTGATATTTTTCCTACCAAAGTCAAACCTTAACTAATTCAAAGTTTGCCATTATTAACTGGAACCCTAAGTTGGGTACACGTTTGACCAACTCAAGTTGCAATCCTACTCACATATGCATGAAATTGTTCAAATATTATTTGATTTGCAAACTATTTTACAAAACTTATCATTTAAGTTGACTTTAAGTTAAATTATTTTTAAATCATTAACTTCAAACTTATTACTTAATTTGTACTTTAAGTATTAAGGTTGTTGGGTGAAGTTAACCCAACATTTTTGCTAAATCATCAAATTGACACATTATTCTCATTTATTTCAACCAATGTTTTAGAACCGGACCGATGATTGAACTGAAAAAATTATAGATTCACTAGTCGGACCGCGGTCGAACCAATGAAGTCATAAATAATAATTTATATATTATATAAAATTTTAAATAATTATAAAAAATTAAAATTATAATCGATATTTGAGTTTGACTCAAAGATGGTCTAGATCCATTCAAAATGAGAAACAACCTAGAACTTGAGCCTTGAGGAGAATCAATCACAAATGGTTTTATTCTCATTCACCTAATTGCAAAGAAAGGAAAAAAAAAATACGGTTGATTGAGAAGAAGAGAACGGGGAGGATGGTTTTATCCTCATTCACCTAGTTGGAAAAAAAAATGGGTTTGAAAGAGAAGAAGAGGATGGGAAGGATGGTTTTATTCACATTCATCCTATTGCAAAGAAAGAAAGAAAAAAAGGTTTGAAAGATAAGAAGAGGATGGAGAGGATGAAGAAATGGAACTTGGGTAATGAGGTAATGGATTTACCCATGGGTGTTAGGGTATTTATAAAAATAGGTAATGAATATAGTGGTATTTATACCATGGGTAATGAATATAATGAAATAAATAGAAATGTAAATATAAATTATAAAAATTTAATTTAATTATATTTTAAATAAATTACTAACTTTTTTTTAATACAATTAAATAAGATGTATACATTAAATTTTATTAGATAACATATTACTAAAAAAATAATAATTACTTCTATCAATATTAACAATTGAAAAATTTTATGATTAATTAAATTTAATATGAAGATATTAAATTAAAAGAACTTTTAATATTAAAAAATAATAAACATATTTTTATGTTTAGTTAAATAATATTAAATATAATTAAACTTGAAACTTTACAAAAATTATATTTAATTATATACATTTTGCTTGCCATCATCGGATACCGATCAGAGTGCCTCAAGACCTCCTAAGTTATTGACCGAGACCATGACTTTAATAGATGGGTATATACATATATTGAGAACCCATCACTTGATCAACCCAATTAACACTTTTATCACGTACCTTTGGGGAAAAAGGGACTTGTGCTCTTGATTTGTGTTGTAACGTGTAACCATGTGAAGTTTGTACACTTCATGATGATATATAAAAAAAAAAAGGTTGAATCATGAACAAATTTTTGCTTCTTGTTGTTGTGATGATCATTGATCTTTTGCAGGGCTAAAACTCAGCAGTCTATTAATCAGTGATTTACTTTATTGGAAAAGTAGAATAGATCAACATAGAATGGATTGCCCTGTAATTGAACTTTTCAAAAAATCCGGGCCACCCAACTGATAAGAACAGTAGGTTTTTCAAACAAAATCCTAACCATCTCATTGATAAGACATTTTGAAGACAAGTATTAGGTTTTTCAATCAAATTTTATAGCATGCATGTCCTTTTTTTTCTTTTGGGTTGAACAAACTTGTTATTTGTCTTTGCGTATATATTTATCCTGTTTTTTAATCTATATTTTTGGATCTAGTGGGAGAAGACATAGAAGTAATTGGGCTCTTGAGAGGCCCAAACTAACCGAAATCTTTCGATGGTGGTAAGGATGATAGTTTGTTATATCCCTTTGTTATGGTGTTGGCTTCTGCACAGATTTTGCCCAGAGAGTTCACCGATTACACAGATTGCACTCCCTTGAGGAATGCAAAGCCAATGTAAAGTGATGGACTTCAGTTTCATGTGTCCACTTCAGTGAGTTTCTTGAAATGGTTATGCCATTTATAAATATTTTTCTGTAAAAAAATCTATGAAATTATAAAATCTTGTTAGGATCGTAGAGTTATCTCAACAAAAAACCAATTGAGTCTACTTATTTTGAGGCTTACAGAGGTGTGTAACCATTTCCAGTATTAAACACTCATCCAGGGGTCATTTATTTTTGTGGAGCAACATTGTTGCATACCTAATAATTCCTTCTCCAACATGAGGCTTTTGCAACTTGAACCTTTAGACATAGCTCCAATACCACTTGTCATAATTAAACACCTAACTATCTCTTCTAAAAACCAATTAACTATCAATGAGATTAAGTTAATTCTCTTTATGTGACTTGATGTCATTCATTCATATTCATCTTGAGACTTATAATAGTGTCTAATTATTTTCCACCTTACATACTCATCCCAATATCAAAAGCATTGTTGCATACCTAACAAATATATGTTTTCTCCTTTTTTGTCATTTTTGTTTCTGACACTGTTAGGTCATTTTTATGTATTGACATTTTTGTTCCTTTTTATTCTAGCTTAGAAATCTTTTTGGGTAATAACTTACTCTTTATTGAAAAATGCGTTCAACCAGGTTGTCATAAGTAAATCTAAAAAAGTTTGTCAAAGGCAAGTTAGTTTTTTGGAAGTTTTAAAATTGAGCTAAAAGGTTCATTAATTTTTGGCAACTTTGAGATTTTATTTTTAATTAATTTTTAGAAATCTATTTTTTTTTTTTAAAGAAAATTTTATTCTTAATGAATTTTTGGAAAATTGATAATTTTATTTTTGAAGAAAATTACTTTCTTAATTAATTTTTAAAAAGTTGATTATTTATTTTTTATTTAAAAAAAATCTTTTCTTAATTAACTTTTGAAAAGTTGATATTTTACCTTTTAAGAAATTTTCATTTCTAACTCTCTAGAGTCTTAGGTTTATATATAACCTACCTAAATATGCTTTTGGGTTGGACAGTTTGAGAATCAACCAACTTGCCCTATTATTCCCAATTTCTCAAGAAATAATTTATAGGATTGAATTTTAGGTTGTTAGAAGGATCTCTATCCCCTCATAAGCTAAGAAAAATCAATTGAAGCATTGGAGGTACTACATCACATATGTGAATTGTAGATTAGAGGTCTTAAGCCCTATGGATTTTTATCTCCACAATTAATGTGGGAGTTTTCCACATAAAAAATTATTGTGTACATTGTTCTTTAATTACTGAGTATAGATGATGTATCTTGATATTCATCATTGGTGCATAAATTAACAATTTAATATTTTTGAACTTTCTTGATAATTTAACATGCATGTTGGTAGACCTAGTTTTACATGTCATGAACTTCAGCCTCGATTAACGTATATACAAGGTCTGACCTATCAACCAAAACAGGTATGACTCATCCAAGTCATTTCTGCCTTGGGCAAGCCTACTATGAAACCAGTATTGAGTTTGACTTAGAGATGGTCTAGATTGATTCAAATTGAGAAGCAGCCTAGAAGTTGAGCCTTGAGGAGAATCAATCGCAGATGGTTTTATTCTCATTCACCTAATTCCAAAGAAAGAAAAAAAAAAGGTTTGACTAAGAAGAAGAGGACGGGAAGGATGGTTTTATTTTCATTCACCTAGTTCCTAGTTGAAAAAAAAAAAAGGTTTGAAAGAGAAGAAGAGGATGGGATGGATGGTTTTATTCCCATTCATCTTGCTGCAAAGAAAGAAAAAAAATGGGTTTGAAAGAGAAGAAGAGGACGGAGAAGATGAAGAAATGGATCTTGGGTAATGAGGTAATTGGTTTACCCATGGGTGCTAGGGTATTTATAAAATGGGTAATGAATATAGTGGTATTTATACCATGGATAATGAATATAATGAAATAAATTGAAATGTAAACATAAATTATAACAATTAAATTTAATTATATTTTAAATAAATTACTAACTTTTTTAATACAATTAAATAAGATGTATAAATTAAATTTTATTAAATAACATATTACTAAAAAAATTAATAATTACTTGTATCAATATTAACAATTGAACATTTTTATAATTAATTAAATTTAATATGAAGATATGAAATAAAAGAACTTTTAATATTAAAAAATAATAAACATATTTTTATGTCTATTTAAATAACATTAAATATAATTAAACTTAAAACTTTATAAAAAAAAAAGTATATTTAATTATATATATTTTGCCTGTCGTCCGATACCAATCAAAGATACCGAGACCGACGTGCCTCAAGACCTCCTAAATTAATAACCGATACCATAACTTTGAACCTATATAAATATATTGAGAACCCATAACTTAACCAACCTATTAACACTTTTATCATATGCCTTTGGGGAAAAAGGGAGAAAAGTTTTATATGCAGTTTTCTTGCATTTTCTAAAGAGATTTGAACAGAAGAAAACATGATCATAAACAAGCTTTGTGGTGGTGTGGAAATGGTATGTATATGCGTACACACGCCAGATGATGACCCATTCAAGGACACGCACTGTGTCTTAGGTCTTGACGATAATGGAAAGGTGCATGTGGGTGGAATCATCTGCAAAGAGTTGATCAATTTTTAATTAGCAGTGTATGTTACGAGAAAAAGCAGCTTAACATCCAGAACTCTGTGACCAAACCCCACTCAAGCCTCAATTCAAGTAAACACGTTCCTATCGTGCCTCAATTCAGGTAATTCAAGGACAGTTTCTCCTTTATGACCGTTCAATTTCCAGTCATCTCGTGGAAAAACCTAGTAGTCAAGAATCCAAACCCTTCAAACAAATCAAACAATGAAAAATCAAAGTGATACCATTGGACATGCATGCATATAAATAACAATTAACACGATCTCCTCTTCATTTGTATATCACCCACATATCCAATTTATTTGTATTTCATCTCCTAGCTTGTTTGCCTCACCACCAAGACTATCATGAGGTTTCTCAACGTTGTTTTTACTGTCATAGCACTTGTTTTTCTTCTGAGTGTCCAGCCACACAATGCTGCTAGGGTTCAGCAAAGAGGTCCTGTCCCTCCTCCTAGCCCAAATCCATGTGGGAAAACCCCCGTTGAAGGCCCTCCTTGCAAACATCCACCTGCATCTCCTGCAAGAGCACATGCCACCGCTCCGGCTGTCAAGGCTACCATGCACAGGTGACATTTTTACAAGCCATCAGCTCCAAGTATACGTAGTTTATTGTCGTGTTTGTCATCTGAATAAACTGATTTTCAGGTCATTTTGGCTTTAGTATCTGTATTTTATTTTTCTTCTTTTGATAAATTTTTTGTTCAACGAATAATGTAGACGAGTTCTATGCGTTCTGTGTATTAATTTCGCTCTTGATGTGTGTTGTAACAATGTGAAGTTTGTACACTTCATGATAGATAAATAAAAAGAAGAAAGTTGAATCATAAACAAATTTTTGCTTTATGATCTTTTGCACGGTTGAAACTCAACAGTCTATTAATTAGTGATTTACTTTTATTAGAAAGTAAAGTATATTTTCATAGAATGGATTTGCCCTGTAATTGAACTTTTCAAATTTGTGAATCAAATTTTAAAGCATGCAGGTCTTTTCTTATTTTTTTCTTTTGGGTTGAACAAATTTTGTTGTCTTTGCATATATATTTTTTTCTATATTTTATGGATATATGGGAAGAAGAAATCGAAGCAATTGGGCTGTTGAGAGGCCCATACTAACCCAAATCTTTCAACCTTGTAAGGATGTGATAGTTTTAATGTCAAGGGGCTAAGAATCAATTCATGATTATTCAAATCCTGTTAAAACCTCATGTAACTTTGTGAGAATTGTTTTATTTTTATGTTCTTGAACTAACATTGTTTGCATGAAGCTTCCACTGGCACAACAGATACTATACATTTTAACATCTCCAAATGTTCATAAACTATATATTTGCCAATGCTAGTGGAATAGACATGTTAATCTATATCAATCATACTCATTTTTAGAGGTTTAGATTAAAAAGGCCAGTTACTATGATTTGTCCTCAAAGAAAAGTCAAGAAATGAGTAGAAAGCCCAAGGAGCATAGGAAATTTTTGTAAACCATGTGTACTGTTGATCCAAGTCAAACAAAATCTACCTGGCGTTTGCTATATCAAACTTGGAATACTTGAATAGTAATATCAAACTTATCATCTTGTAACATGGGTATTTGTGTGTGTATAACACGACAATGTGAGCCAAATTAATGTTCACTTATTGCATTGTTTGTGTTGTATGATTAGCTTTTAGCTAGAATGCTTTTTCTTCTCTTTTTTTTTTAAAAAATAAAATAAAATAATTTAAATTCATGTGTATGTTGAAAATAGTGAGTTTAGGAATTGAGTATTGATTCGTTCCCAATTGGTGTCTTAGCTGATTCGTGTCCAGCTGGTGTCTTGATTTCAGTCCTCAAACGGGAGCAATCAACAAAATTTATAACCTATTACACCATGTACTAGGATAGCCTTAGCTAGCATAGCATAGTGGCTCTAGGGTCGTTCACTGGGATGGGTTTTCACTCCACAATTGATATTAATTCAAAGCTGAATTGGTGCCTTTTCATTTCAAGGTTAGCTTTAAAAGAAAACATAAAGATGTTTAAATGAAAAAGGTTTGGTTTTAAACTAACCAAAAATAATAACTGATTTTACTTACAAAGAAAAGTGTCTCTTGGAGTTTAGATCACTAGGTTCAGGTTCCTCATACAAAACAGAGAGTTCCGGTCACTTGTTTCTTTTCCTCGCGTTAGAGAATTAACATATAGTTAATTCTCTAACCGGTGTGGTACAGATGCTTCCCCTTAATGGGTTCAAACAATAAATCCCTCTCACTGATGCACCTTGCAATGGCTCGTGCCTCTCACCTAGCATTTGCCATTCAAGGTGATCTTTAACCTTGGATATCCCTTCACAAGCTCGCAAGAGATAACTAATGGATGTCTCCTTGGAGTCCAAAAGCTTACCAAGTGTTGGCTATTCTAGAAAATCCTACATTCAAACCACCTCCCAAAGGCTTGCAAGAGATAAACAAGTGCATCTCAATGGATGGAGATCACTTGCCTTACCAAGTGTTGGCCCAGGTGATTTAAAGGCGTTTTAAGTTAACTAAAAAGATAAAAACCATTAACAGGTCACACTTTCTCTTCATTAAAAACTAAAACAATAAAACTTCCAATTTATGCATGAAGAAACTTACCCGGCTTTCTTCACTCCAAGAAACGAAGCGCCTAGCCACTCATCCTCTGAGGAAAAATCCTCAGAGTTTGGTTGGCTAGAAATAAAAAGAACGAGAAAACAAAAATATGAAGGAAAAACAGAGCAAGTGCTCTGTTCGTCGATTCCATCTATCTCTTTCTTTAAGAAAATTACAAACTATATATAAGAGGTTTATTTCACCCTTTGTTCTTACTTAAAGACTAAGGAATCCTATGATAGGTGGGTTACAAGGAGACTTTGGGGATTTAGACAACAAATATCTAAAGCAAAATATCTCAAATGTCGGTCGAAAATATCTCAAGATGTCGATCGAAAATATCAGGAAGCTTCAGGAGAACACCGCGGCACTGTGCAAAAATGGTTGTCCGGGGAATCTAAATTGTCGGCCGCGGATGCTCTCCGGGTAAGCGCTATCAGAGGATCCGAACATGTCTGACCGGGGAAGTTGAAACGTCCTCCTCTCCCATTCGGCTGTGAGATATCCGGATATGAAATATCCGATTAAAGGATCCTGATATGTCTGTCCAGAGAAGTTGAAACGTCCTTCTCTCCCATCCGGATGTGAGATATCCCGCGCTACCAGGCTATCCGGATCAACTCCATCCTGATTCCCCCGGGTGGAAGGAGTTATGTCGCAAGGGGAACCGTCTGCGTGTGCAAGGTGTAGGGACCCCTCTCCCGGATGACACAGAGCGCGCAAGGCTATTTGGATCAACTCCATCCGGATTCCCAAAGAGGACATGTGGCGCACTCCCCTATCCGGACTCCCTTAGGGAGAAGCACATGGCACTTGTGAACATCACACCAAGATGATAGCATATCCTATCCGGATATGTTGTCCGGATCATTGACTTCCGCCGCCATCCGATGGTGTGTCCGGACGCCCTGTCCGGACATCTTTTACTCCTTGCATTCCGGATTTTACTTATGGCAAAGGACTTCAAAGCTTCGGTTCTTCATGTTTCTGAGCTTTCCATTGCTTTGCCATGGATTCTAAAGAACTCTCCTCAATCTATGATTGCTTTGGTGATAAAAAAGCTATCAAAACACCAAAACTTAACACAATTTGATTAGAATTGATTGCAAGGGTCCTTAATATGTTAATTGGGTTAAAAGGTGATAACTACTACTCAAAAGTGTTTATAAGAGTTAATTACTAGCTATGAAATAACACTTTTTGAGTAGTAATCAAGTATGGATCACGCATCTTGATATTCATCATTGGTGCATAAATTTATTACAACTTAATATTTTGAACTTTATTGATAATTTAGCATGCATGTTAGTAGACCTAGTTTGATGTGTTATGAGTTTCACCCTTGGTCAATGTATATACATATATTGATCAAAACCTATCATCCAACCAATCTAATTATCTCTTGTATCATGTGCCTTTTGGGAAAAAGGGAGAAAAGTTTTATATGCATTTTTCTTGCATTTTCTCAAGAGATTTGAACAAAAGAAAACAAAATCATAAACAAGCTTTGTGGTGGTGTGCAAATCGTATGTATATGCGGATACACCCCCAGATGATCCCCCATTTTGAAAGGGCAAGCATTGTGTCTTAGGTCTTGATGATGGAAATTAAGGTTAGTGCATCTAAGTGGAATCATGTCCATAAAATTGATCAATTCTTATTAGGAGTGTTAGGAAGTGTCCCAAATTTCTAATTAGTATAGATTCCTTTTTTGTAAAGAATATTATATAGAATATTTTTAGGTTGATATATTATTGTAATATTAGACTTCCTTAGAAAATAAGAAAGATTTTTGGAAATATCTCTATAAATATTCTAAGTCATGAAGAGAAAAGGTTATAAGATGAAGATGGGTCTATAAAGACTATACAAGGTGAATAAAAATGTGAGGAAGAATGGTAGTCACCCGGTGAAGCGAGAAGGCTCGTGATAGGGTAGGAATACGAAGAGTGGAAAAACATGGGATGTTTTGAAAACCCAATAATTGTATATAGTTATGTCCTAAGTAATGTTCTAGTTCTGTCATCAATAATGTTTTCTATTGTATAGTAGAATGATTCTCTCTCATCCATGGACATAGGCATGGTTGGCCGAACTACGTTAAAACCTCGTGTATCGTATATGTTATTGTTTTATCTTTGTGTTCTTGATTAACAATGTTTGCATGAAAGTTTCCACTATTGTAACAAATTGGTATCAGATATTGGGTTGAAGATTTATTTAAGAATAAAAGATCACAGAGCACACAAGATGAAGGCAAAAGGAATTTTCAATGAAGGTAGAGTCGATTGCTCTCTCGTAGTGATATAATACAAAAAAATTGTGTCATGGAGAGTTTGAAGATTGACTTCATGGAATTTGGTCCAAGGTGGAGATTGTTAAAAAGTATCCCAAATTTCTAATTAGTATAGATTCCTTTTTTAAAAAAAATATTATATTGAATATTTTTAGGTTAATATATTATTGTAATATTAGACTTCCTTATAGAATAAGGAAGGTTGTTGGAAATATCTTTATAAATATTCTAAGTCATGAGGAGAAAAAATTATGAGATGGAGATGGGCGGTAAAATCTATACGAGATGAATAGAGATGTGAGGAAGAACGGGAGATACCCAATGGAGCAAGAAGACTCATGATAAGGTAGAGATATGAAGAATAGAGAAACATGGGATGTTTCGGGAACCCAATAATTGTATCTGGTTATGTCCTCCATAATGTTTTTTATTGTATAGTGAAATAATTTTCTCTCATCTGTAGATGTAAGCATGGTTAGCCGAACCACATTAAAACTTCGTGTACCGTTTGTGTTAATTATTTTATTTTTGTGTTCTTGATTAACGATGTTTACATGAAAGCTTCCGCCATCGTAACAAGGAGTATATGTTGCGAGAAAAAAGTAATTTAACATCCAAAACTATGACCAAACTCCAAAGTTTCAAGCATCACCAATTCAAGTAAACCCTTGGTGTGAATGTAAGAATGAAATGAAAAATTAAACTTTGACATGCATTCAGGCAATTCAAGGGCAGTTTCTCCTTTATGACCATTCAATTTCCAGTCATCTCGTGCCAAAACCTAATAGTCAAGAATCCAAACCCTTCAAACAAATCAAACAATGAAAAATCCAAGTGATTACATTGGATATGCATGCTTATAAATAACGAATAACACCATCTCCTCTTCATACGCATATCATCTACATGTCCAAATAACGAATAGCCTGTTTGCCTCACCACCAAGACTGTCATGAGGTTTCTCAACGTTGTTTTTACTGTCATAGCACTTGTTTTTCTTCTGAGTGTCCAGCCACACAATGCTGTTAGGGTTCCTGGCCCAAATCCATGTGGGAAAACCCCCGTTGAAGGCCCTCCTTGCAAACATCCACCCGCATCTCCTGCAAGAGCACATGCCACCGCTCCGGCTGTCAAGGCTACCATGCACAAGTGACATTTTTACAAGCCATCAGCTCCAAGTATACGTAGTTTATTGTCGTGTTTGTCATCTGAATAAACTGATTTGCTGGTCATTTTGGTTTTAGTATCCGTATTCTATTTTTCATTTTTTGATGAGGTTTGTGTCAAACGAATAACGTAGATGAGTTCTATGCGTTCTGTGTATTAATTTCGCTCTTGATGTATGTTGTAACAATGTGAAGTTTGTACACTTCATGATATATAAATAAAAAGAAAGTTGAATCATGAACAAATTTTTGCTTGTTTCTTTTCTGATGATCATTGATCTTTTGAACGTCTAAAACTAAATAGTCCATTAATCAGTGATTTACTTTTATTGGAAAGCAGAATATATATATATCACAACATAGGGTGGATTTGCCCTGATAAGACAAGCATTTTGGACACTAGGAATAGTAGGTTTTTAAATCAAAATCCTTTGTCATGGCTTCGGCTTCTTCATAGATGGGACCAAAGAGTTCACAAATTACACAGATTGCCCCACCATGAGGAATGTAAACCCATTTCAATGAATTTCTTGAAACGTTAATTTATGCCACTCAATTATAAATTCTTTTATAGAAAATCTATGAAACCAAAATCTTGTTAGAGCTTATAGTGGTATCTCATCCTAGGGTCGAGTTTTGAGTTTTTTATTTTTTATTTTCAGGAGTAGCATTGCATATCTAACAACCCCTCCCCCAACATGGGCTCCCAATATTACATACCTAACAATCTCTTTCCCAACATGGGGCTCTTCCAACTCTAACCCATGACGTAGCTCTAATTAATATCACTTATTATGATCAAGGACTTAATTAACTGTAAACCAATTAACTATCAATAAGATCAAGTTAATTCAATCATATTCTTCTTCAAGCTTAACTTTTCGTCGGGTTTGACTCATCCCACATAACACACGCATCGTTGGGCTTTATTTTGGAAGCAGTTTTCTGTTACTATGCTGTCTTATTTATTTGACTTCCAAAAATCAATGGAATGTTTCAAAGGTAATTTCATTGTGAACATGTGATCCAAGAATGATAGGAAGAAAATGGAGAGTGACCCAATTCTAAAACTTTCCCAACATTTGGTTTGAAATTTGACTTTTAACTTCTGTAATAATTCATCTTCCTGACTTCCTTTTGAACTTAAAATTTGGTCTCTACCGTCTTTGTCAATGACTAATATTAGATGAATTTTAATTTCTTCTTTGATTATCTTTTTTTTTTCTTTTTAATCAAGTGAATTTTGATCAGCCTAGGGAAACAAACATTGAGGTGGTATATGAGATATTTGGTATATATTTATGTGCCTATTTCTAGAAAAAAGACCATCATTTGGAATTACAGGTACTGTTAATTGTCTCTTGGCTTGTGACCATCCAAATTAAACGGTGTTGCAAGTTAAGAAAAAGCACAGAGAGAGAGAGAGAGAGCATGCGGAATGGATCATTTGCTCTGGTTTTTTGGCTTGTGAGAATGGAAACGGGTAGACTGAAGGCCTTGAATTCCATAGGAGCTCAAACTTTGAACCCTAATTCGATGCCTTCTTTTGGCAACCAGACGAAGCCATTTTCATAGGAGAAAAGCTCCACGTGACCCCATGTGGAATGGATCATTGGGTCTGGTTTCTTTGCTTGTGAGAATGGAAACGGGTAGACTGAAGGCCTTGAATTCCATAGGAGCACAAACTTTGAACCCTAATTCGATGCCTTCTTTTGGCGACCAGACGAAGCCATTCTTTAATTATGCGCAGGTTCGGGTTTTGGCAAATTGCTTGAATCTTGAACCCACACGTACCCTAATATTTTTTAATTGATATTTTTCCCACCCAGGTCAAATCTTAACTTATTCAAAGTTTGTCCATAAACTCAACCCTACGTTGGGCACAGATTGGACTGACTTAAGTTGCAATCTTATTCACTTGCATAAAATTGTCCAAATATTATTTTATTTACAAAATGTTTGATAAAACTTAATATGTTTTACTTATGACTATTTAAGTTAAATTATTTTTAAATTATGAACTTAAAATTTATTATTTAATTTATATTTTAAGTATTGAGGTTATTCAATAAAGTTAATATTTTACTAAATCATCAAATTGACATATTATTCTTACTAATTTCAACTGATATTTATCTTTATTAATTTAAATTAATATTTACTTTCATTAATATTAAATAATAAATTCATTTGCTAAACATTCATATTAAATGTCTTATAGACTCATAAAACAACTATAGTATATTTAGTTAAAAAAAATATATGAATCATAGACGTGAAGTCATTAACATAAAAGATATTCTCATTAGATGTGTGTAAATATGACGAAAAGAAATTAATGATTTAAAATAAGTTAATTATTTTGACTTAATGATTAAAATTATTTTTAAATTTAAGTTATAACATTAAGTTATTTTATTAGATATACTTAAGCCTTGTTTGGGATAACTTACTATGTTTGGCTTTCATTAAAAGCTAAAATAGAAACCAAAATCATAATTTTTAAAGGATAGTATTAGCATTATAAAAGTTTCGCTAAATATGAAATTGAAAATATTATTTCTATAAAAAAAAGTAACATTTTTTTATTTTCATACTAACTCTCTTTTTTTAAATCATAAGTTTTTTAAACAAAATTAGTAAAACATACATAAAAGTTTTTATTAATTTTAAAGAAAATTTTTTAACTTCTTAAAAGTCGAACCAAATAATATCTTAATTTAATAATGACTTGAGTCACGAAATTATATAAAGTAATTAAATTAATTTATCAAATACTATCTCAATCATCCATCTTCTTTGTCAATCACGGACAAAGAGAAATGAAGAAAAGACATCTTTAAAATTTAATCTGTCCTGAATTTTCCATTTTACATATAAACATATCATTTACAACAATTTTTAGGGCAGATTTACAAGATAGGATCACAAAAATTAGGTAGAGTTTTGGGAAAGAAATACAACATATCATAGGGTATCTTTAGAGAATCTAGGAATAATTTCCCCTTTTTCATTCCTTAAAAACTTTAAACAATAAACTTGTTTTTTATAATAATTAAATATTTAATTCAAAATTTGAAATATATTTTCAATATTACTTTCATATTTATTGATTTTGTTTTCACATTAATTGTAAATAGGATTAAAGTAGCTCTTTGGTTATCTTTTGCATTAATAAAGGGTAGAATGCATGGTTTAAGAATAATTTGGGATTTCATAAGTCATTTTGACAATCTATTTCAAATTTTGAAAATGAAACTTCAAAAAAGTTTGACATCTTTAAAAGTGATGTCAAATACCTATAAATTAAAGTGTGTTTGGCAATATTTTTACTTAAAATATTTTTTTTATGAAAGTGTTTTTCCTAAAAATTTTAGGCTAAAAACGTTTTATATAATCACTACTAAACGCACTTTAACTGATCTTGCGTGAGCTAATGTACACCATTTTCTTCGAAAAAAGAACAGAATTTATTTATCTTAATAATGTAATTAAAAAAAAAATCCATGAAACATCATATTTTTCTTAGGGAAGAGTTTTTTCTATGACTTGATTTCCAAATCAATAATGATGTTGCAAAGATTTTCATCCACAATGAGGCTTGAATGGGGGCAACATATATCATATATATACATTTTTCTTGTATCGTGTGACTTCGGGGGGAAAAGGGAGAAAAGATTTATATGCATTTTTCTTGCATTTTCTCAAGAGATTTGAACAGAAGAAAACAAGATTATAAACAAGCTTTGTGGTGGTGTGGAAATGGTATGTATATGCGTTTACACCCCCAGATGATGCCCCAGTTTGAAAGGAAAGGATGGTGTCTCAGGTCTTGATGATAAAGGAAAGGATGGTGCATGTGAGTCGAATCATCTGTAAAGAGTTGATCAATTCCTAATTAGGAGTATATGTTACGAGAAAAGCCAGCTTAAAACATCCAGAACTGTGGTCAAACCCCCATTGTTATGGTGTTGGCTTCTGCACAGATTTTGCCCAGAGAGTTCACCGATTACACAGATTGCACCCCCTTGAGGAATGCAAAGCCAATGTAAAGTGATGGACTTCAGTTTCATGTGTCCACTTCAGTGAGTTTCTTGAAATGGTTATGCCATTTATAAATTTTTTTCTGTAAAAAAATCTATGAAATTATAAAATCTTGTTAGAATCGTAGAGTTATCTCAACAAAAAACCAATTGACTCTACTTATTTTGAGGCTTATAGAGGTGTGTAACCATCTCCAGTATTAAACACTCATCCCAAGGCCATTTATTTTTGTGGAGCAACATTGTTGCATACCTAATAATTCCTCCTCCGACATGAGGCTTTTGCAACTTGAAGCTCCAATACCACTTGTTAGAATTAAACACCTAACTATCTCTTCTAAAAACCAATTAACTATCTATGAGATTAAGTTAATTCTCTTTGTTTCTAACAGTGTTAGGTCATTTTTATGTACTAACATTTTTGTTCCTTTTTATTCTAGCTTAGAAATCTTTTTGGGTAATAACTTACTCTTTATTGAAAAATGCGTTCAACCGGGTTGTCATAAGTAAATTTGAAAAAGTTTGTCAAAGGCAAGTTAGTTTTTTGGAAGTTTTAAAATTGAGCTAAAAGGTCTTCATTAATTTTTGGCAACTTTGAGATTTTATTTTTAATTAATTTTTTGAAATCTAATATTTTTTTTAAGAAAATTCTATTCTTAATGAATTTTTGGAAATTTGATATTTTATTTTTGAAGAAAATTACTTTCTTAATTAATTTTTAAAAAGTTGATTATTTTATTTTTTATTTTTAAAAAAATATTTTCTTAATTAACTTTTGAAAAGTTGATATTTTACCTTTTAAGAAAATTTCATTTCTAACTCTCTAGAGTCTTAGGTTTATATATAACCTACCTAAATATGTTTTTGGGTTGGACACTTTGAGAATCAACCAACTTGCCCTATTATTCCCAATTTCTCAAAAATTAATTTATAAAATTGAATTTTAGGTTGTTAAACGGATTTGTATCCCCTCATAAGCTAAGAAAAATCTATTGAAGCATTGGAGGTACTACATCGCATATGTGAATTGTAGATTAGAGGTCTTAAGGCCTATGGATTTTTATCTCCATAATTAATGTGGAAGTTTTCCACATAAAAAATTATTGTGTAAATTGATCTTTTATTACTTTGAGTATAGATGATGTATCTTGATATTCATCATTGGTGCATAAATTAACAATTTAATATTTTTGAACTTTATTGATAATTTAACATGCATGTTAGTAGACCTAGTTTTACGTGTTATGAACTTTAGCCTCAATTAAGGTATATACAAGGTTTGACCTATCGATCGAAACAAGTATGACTCATCCAAGTCATTTCTGCCTTGGGCAAGCCTACTACGAAACCAGTATTGAGTTTGACTCAGAGATGGTCTAGATTGATTCAAAATGAGAAGCAGCCTAGAAGTTGAGCCTTGAGGAGAATCAATCGCATATGGTTTTATTCTCATTCACCTAATTGCAGAGAAAGAAAAAAAATGGGTTTGACTAAGAAGAAGAGGACGGGAAGGATGGTTTTATTTTCATTCACCTAGTTGAAAAAAAAAAGGTTTGAAAGAGAAGAAGAGAATGGATGGATGGTTTTATTCCCATTCATCTTGCTGCAAAGAAAGAAAAAAAATGGGTTTGAAAGAGAAGAAGAGGACGGAGAAGATGAAGAAGTGGATCTTGGGTAATGAGGTAATGGGTTTACCCATGGGTGTTAGGGTATTTATAAAATGGGTAATGAATATAATGAAATAAATTGAAATGTAAACATAAATTATAACAATTTAATTTAATTATATTTTAAATAAATTACTAACTTTTTTAATACAATTAAATAAGATGTATAAATTAAATTTTATTAAATAACATATTACTAAAAAATTATTAATTACTTGTATTAATATTAACAATTGAAAATTTTTATAATTAATTAAATTTAATATGAAGATATGAAATAAAAGAACTTTTAATATTAAAAAAGGAAGAAGCGAATCAATCATAATGGACACAGGGAGGAGAGGCAAAAGAGAGATTTTCGAGCCTGCAAGCAGCAAGCAACAACGGCTGAAAAGCCGTTGCGTGCATATTTTTATGTCTATTTAAATAATATTAAATATAATTAAACTTAAAACTTTATAAAAAAATATATATTTAATTATATATATTTTGTCTATCGTCCGATACTGATCAAAGATACCGAGACCGACGTGCCTCAAGACCTCCTAAATTAATAACCGATACCATAACTTTGAACCATAGGTATATAAATATATTGAGAACCCATAACTTAACCAACCTATTAACACTTTTATCATGTGCCTTTGGGGAAAAAGGGAGAAAAGTTTTAGATGCAGTTTTCTTGCATTTTCTAAAGAGATTTGAACCGAAGAAAACATGATCATAAACAAGCTTTGTGGTGGTGTGGAAATGGTATGTATATGCGTACACACCCCGGATGATGACCCATTCAAGGACACGCACTGTGTCTTAGGTCTTGACGATAATGGAAAGGTCGGTGCATGTTGGTGGAATCATCTGCAAAGAGTTGATCAATTTTTAATTAGCAGTGCATGTTACGAGAAAAAGCAGCTTAACATCCAGAACTCTTTGACCAAACCCCACTCAAGCCTCAATTCAAGTAAACACGTTCCTATCGTGCCTCAATTCAGGTAATTCAAGGACAGTTTCTCCTTTATGACCGTTCAATTTCCAGTCATCTCGTGGTAAAACCTAATAGTCAACAATCCAAACCCTTCAAACAAATCAAACAATGAAAAATCAAAGTGATACCATTGGATATGCATGCATATAAATAACAATTAACACCATCTCCTCTTCATTTGTATATCATCCACATATCCAATTTATTTGTATTTCATCTCCTAGCCTGTTTGCCTCACCACCAAGACTATCATGAGGTTTCTCAACGTTGTTTTTACTGTCATAGCGCTTGTTTTTCTTCTGAGTGTCCAGCCACACAATGCTGCTAGGGTTCAGCAAAGGGGTCCTGTCTCTCCTTCTGGCCCAAATCCATGTGGGAAAACCCCCGTTGGAGGCCCTCCTTGCAAACACCCGCCTGCATCTCCTGCAAGAGCACATGCCACCGCTCCGGCTGTCAAGGCTACCATGCACAAGTGACATTTTTACAGGCCATCAGCTCCAAGTATTCATAGTTTAGTGTCGTGTTTGTCATCTGAATAAACTGATTTGCAGGTCATTTTGGCTTTAGTATCTGTATTTTATTTTTCATCTTTCGATGAAGTTTGTGTTCAATGAATAACATGGACGAGTTCGGGTTTCTGTGTATTACTTTGGCTCTTGATTTGTTCTGTAACCATTTGAAGTTTGTATGCTTCATGATACAAAAATAAAAAGAAGAAAATTAATTGAATGATGAACAAATTTTTGCTTGTTTCTTTTCTGATGATCATTGATCTTTTGAACGTCTAAAAATATTTTTTTTTTCCTTCATTGACTATGCTCTCTTATTTATTTGACTTCCAAAAATCAACTGAAGGTTTCAAAGGTAATTTCATTCTCAGCATGTGATCCAAAAAAGAGAGGAAGAAAACGGAGAGTGAGGGTCGAATGCATAGAAGACTTAAAAATGGATTCAACCCCAATTCTAAAGTTTCCCAACATAGCTCAAGTAAAGATACATGGAGTCATAGGTGGCCGCTGTTATCGCACAAAACTATGGTTTGAAATTTGACTTCTGTGATAATTCATCTTCCTGACTTCCATTTCAACTTAAAATTTGGTCACTCCTGACTTTGTTTAAGTCTAAGTTAGATGGATTTTAATTTCTTCTTTGATTATTTTTATTTTTTTTTAATCAAGTGAGTTTTGATCAGCCAAGGGAAACAAACATTGAGGTGGCATATGAGACATATATATGGTATGTGTTTATGTGCCTATTTCTAGAGAAAAGACCATCATTTGGAATTACAGGTACTGTTAATTGTCTCTTGGCTTGTGACCATGCAAACATTCCATCTCCATGCATATGGGTCAATCTACCCCTTACTCTTCTTACTAGATGAAAACTCAATATATTATCAAATTCCGATCCCCTGGGAACTCAGGTGTGTCTGCAATTTTAAGAAATTTTTATGGCAAGATATATATAACTTTCCAATTGTTTCAATTTATAATTAATAATTATGTTCGGGTTCGGGTTTTGGTAGATTGCTCGAATCATGAATCTTCAATAACTGTGAACAGATCTCAGACGCCGGTGAATCCGTGAATTTGTTCTGAAGGCAACTTCTTATTCTCGATGAATGTCTATACTGATTGCCCGAAATTCATATTTCCGATTTGCTGTCAATATGGATATGGAAACTTGGAGGAAAAGGAAAAGAATTCTGAAACACCAACCATAATTTTTTTAATTGATATTTTTCCAACCCAAGTGGAACCTTAACTTATTCAAAGTTTATCCTTCAACTCGAACCCTACATTGGGCACAAATTGGACCGACTCAACTTGCAATCCTATTCTCATATGCATAAAATTGTTCAAATATTATATGATTTACAAAATATTTGATAAAATTTAATATGTTTTATTTATAACTTAAGTTGAATTGAATTTAAATTATTTTTAAATTGTGAACTTAAAATTTATTATTTAATTTATACTTTTAAGTATTAAGGTTATTCAATAAAATTAACGTAACATTTGTACTAAATCATCAAATTGACACATTATTCTTATTAATTTCAACTTATATTTACATTTTTTTAATTTAAATTAATATTTACTTTTATTAATATTAAATAATAAATTTATTTGATAAATGTTCATATTAAATGTCTTACAGAATAGTAAAATAACAATAATATATTTAGTTATAAAATTATATGAATCATAGACATGGAGGCATTGACATACAAGATATTCTCATTAGATGTGTGTATGGGCAAAAAGAAATCAATTATCTAAAATAAGTTAATTATTTTGATTTAATGATTAAAATTATTTTTACCTTTAAGTTATAACATTAAAGCGGGTTTGGTAAAACTTAATAACTTAAGTTGAATTTAATTTAACTTTGGTAAAAAATAGTGAGAAAATAAAGGTTAATCTTAAATGAAAAAAACACCCAAGAGGGGGGTTGAATTGGGTTTTTAAAATTCTTTTTGAACACAACAAATTCAAGCACAAGAGAAGCAAATATGAAGAGATAGAGTTAGAGAAATTAAACTCAGATTTTATAGTGGTTCGGCACTTTCTTGCCTACGTCCACTCTCCTCAACCTCCTAACTGATTGAGGGTTCCACTAACGTGAAGCTTCAACCAAACTTATAATTTCCTTTACATTTGGATTTCAGCTCCAATGGGCTCTTACACAATCTCTTCAAGATTCAACTCACTTAAAGGTTTTAACACTCAATTTGACGAGAATGAATCCCTCAACTTAGCTCAATAATAGATCAAATACAAATCCAAGCTAGGATGAATCACAAAGGTGCACTAAAGGATATGCAAGTGAATATTTAATGCACCAAGAAAGAAATGAGAGCTTTAAGGCAAGAACAAGTGAGTAGACAAATAAATGCAGGTGTTCTCTTGTTCATAAATAAAGTGGAGCTCTCTATTTATAGGTTTCTAACCTCGGGAGGCAAGAAAAACAAAAAGCAACCTCAATCGATCGAGTTAGGGGTCAACCGGTTCATTAGTAGTTTGAGCATTTAATGCTTTGACAGGTTACCATTTCTTTGACCGGACCTCGACCGAATGTCAACCGGGAAGGGAATTACCTCGACCAAAAAGGGAAGGCTACTGGAAGAGAGAGAGTGTTTTTTGCACTCCTCGACCGAACCTCGATTGGGCAAAGGGAACCAGTCAATCGGTACCCTAGCCAGTTGAGCCGGTTGGCTAGTGCCTCTACTGGTTCACCATTTTGGCCCCGAAAACCTATCTTTTTCTATTCTTTTCTCTTCTAACACTTAGGCAAGGTCTTTAAGTAAATTAATATGTCAATTTTGAAATGATTTGCCTAAGGTACATTTGATAAAACTCGAGTTTTAATGAAACAGTAACTTTAAAGAATAAACCAAGTTTTGAAAGATGCATGAAATGATATGTAAAACCTAAGTGCACCCATGCATTCATCTTACATTTGTTTCCTATGATTGAAGGTCTTCCAAACATCTTGATCTTGCATCCATTAGGTCCTTTGATGAATTTCCAAATTAATACCTGAGATTCTTTACAATTCAAACTAATTAGTAACTTAACCATGGTTTGTTATCATCAAAACCTGATTAGGAGAACCCTTGGGTTAACAAATAGTGTTAGCATTATAAAAGTTTCACTAAATACCAAAGTAAAAATATTGTTTCTATGAAAAGTAATATTTCTTTTTTTTGTATTAATAAAATCATAAGTTGTTTGAACAAAATTAATAAAACATGCATAAAAGTTTTTATTGATTTAAAAAAAAAAAAAAGTTTTTGACTTCTAAAAAATGAAATCAAACCATATCTTAATCCAATAATAACTTAAATTAAGTTTTGAAATTATATAAAGTCGATCGTTAAATTGATTTGTCAAACAGTGTCTTAGTCATCCATTTTCTTTGTCAATCATGAGCAAAGAGAAATGAAGGAAAGACGTCTTCAAAATTTAATCAGTTATTAATTTTCCATTTTGTATATAAATATATCATTTACAATATTTTTAGGGTAGAATTGCAAGAAAGGGTGACAAAAAATAGGTAAGAGTTTTGGGAAAGAAATATAACATATAAGAGGGAATGTTTAGAGAATTTAGGAATAAGTACCCCTTTTTCGTTCCTTAAAAACTTTAAACGATAAACTTGGTTTTTATAATAATTAAATATTTAATTCAAAATTTGAAATATATTTTTAATATTATTTTCGTGTTTATTTATTTTGTTTTCACATTAATTGATTTAAGATTGAAGTAATTCTTTGGTATCTGTTGTATTAATAAAGGGTAGAATGCGAGTTCTAAGAATAATTTGGGATTTCATGAGTTATTTTCATAATCTATTTCAAATTTTGAAAATGAATCTTCAAAAGAGTTTAGTGTCTTTAAAAGTGATGTTAGGTGCATTTGATAGTATTTTTAATTGAAATGTTTTTTGTGAAAGCGTTTTCTCTAAAATTTTTGGATTAAAAACGTTTCATATAATCACTACCAAACGCACTCTTACTAATCTTATGTGAGCTAATATACACCTTTTTGTTTAGAAAAAGAACAAAATTATTTATCTTAATAATGTCATTAAAAGATTATTAAAAAAAAAATAGTCTATGAACCATCATTGTTCGTTTCTTAAAAAAATCAGAGTTTGAAGTTAGGTGTGACCTTTGATGCATCATTGTTCGTTTCTTCCGAATTGGTCGCTGCAACACACGCCCAAATATATATATGGATTTAAAATTTAAAAAAAAAAAAAAAAAGGCAGCTTGTCATCTACAATAACCCAACTCCAACGCCAAGCCTACGAGCTTTGATCTTGAGCATGGCTATCCTTAGCAACAGAAGCCACAGCAGCATCTATCACAAAATTGGGAAATGCAGGCAGCGCAAGTCCAACACGGCCAGCTACGTTCATTTCATTCAAGTGCACCTGCCTCCACTCTGTCGAGGGATATGTGTGCACGGACTGGGACCATATGATGGCATCAGACCCGGGTGCAGGGACTGACACAACAGATCATTTCCCTCGGCCCATCAATGCAAAGGCCTCACTGCTTCAACTTGTCCGATCCTCCAACCTGAGAAAACTAGGACAGGAAATAGCATCATGAAGAGGCTTTTCCTACAAGTGAATCCCATTTTTCAAACAAGGAATGGAACGTTTTTGTTTTATAAGTATTGTTTTTCTATCTCTGGATCTTTTCTGAAAGGTGTGAGTTGAGGGGATCGAGAGTTGATTTATAAAGGGATTGGCCTTCTTCTTTGTAGTCCCTGGTGACGGTTGACTAGTGGCATTGTGGTTTTCTGATAAAGATGGTTTGACTAGGCCTACGTTTTCAAGGTTGAACCGAGTGGGAATGAATCAAGTCATCTACTGACAACTACACGGCAACATGGTCTTCATATATAAAAGTCATCAAAATGAGGGAAGTGATTACGATTTACAATATGTATATAAATGTAGGGCATCATGTGGGTCAACTTGGATAATTCTTTCTAGGATTATTAATTAAATATCATAGTTTTCAAATCATATAAATAGCCAAGGATTTGCACAAGTTTTGGTAGTTGAGTAATATAAAAATAGGTATTAAATCAAATTCAATCTTGAGAATATTTAATCATTTCAATCTTTCTTTTTTTTTAAAGGTATTTGGTTTCTTAAAAAGTATCAAAAAGAGAAAAATAAAACAATAAAAGAAAGTAATTTTCTTACGTTTAAATAATATAAGGAAAAGATAAGAAAAATATCACAAAAATAAGAGAGAAATATGCTAAATAGTTTTAATTTCTTCTCACTTTGCTTAGAATTAAATAAAAGAAAAGTTGAAAAAATGTATTTTCTTTTTCTTTTAAATGTTTAATTTTCTCTCTTGATTTTTTCATGAAAAAGAAATTAATACTTTTTCTTATTTTTCTTTTTCCTTAAACTTTAGAAGAATCAGATATAGTCTCAATAACAAATATATTGTATATGGAATAGATATGAAGTAGAGGATGATTTCGAATATATCTATGAAGTTACCTTCTTCAACAAGCTAAATGGCCACATGAAGGAGGCTTAACTACCAACTCCAACTCAATTTGATAATCTTTTTTCTCTTTGAGGGAGCCTTTTAAGCAACTCAAGTGGTATCATGCCCTTAAACTCATCAAGGATTCCCTTGATTGCCTTAGATAAGCATTCCCCTCCTTAAGTGTAGCCAAGTAAGTCACGTACTTCTTCTTTAACCCCTTTTTCACTTGCATAGCTGATAACAAAAGGGTTATGAGCATACCTTTGGTGACCATAAGGACTACAAATGGTGTCTCCTTCTCTAAGATATCATGGAACATAGAAAGGATAGCCGCACTATCTTGACCTTGCATAGGAAGTCCATCCCTAACACAACATTGAAGTCATCCATCAATGCCACTATAAAGTCCATCTTGCTTTCCCAAGTGTCAATATGTAGGGTAACCCCCCATGCTACATCTTAGAGTGGCTTGGTAGCAAAATTGACTCCCATAAGCCATTGACCTTCCTTGGATGCATGGAACTTTAGTTTCTTTACCTTATCCACAAAGACGATTGTGTATGGCACCCTTGTCCACCATGGCCTCTGTAGGCTTGTCATTCACATAGGCTTTTACGTACATCAACCCTTTGTTGAGAGGAGTCTTTGGCACCAACTTAGTCTTGAAGGCATTTAGGAGCTACATGAACCCGATATGAGCATCACTTTTTTTCCTTCTTATCAATCATGGCATTAAGGGTCTTCCTTTTAGGGCAATCTCATGTCCAGTGTGAACTATCGCATAGGAAGCAACTAGTCTTAAGAGTGAACTCCTCCCACTTGCCCTTGTCTTCCTTAGCATTAGAGGTCTTGTTCAATCATTCTTTAGAGGAGTTGTAGCTCTTCGACCCTTTATCTCCCCCACTTTTAGCATGGTTACCCTTTGATAATGGCTTTGGCTTGGAGAAGTATCCCCTCTTATACTCCACTAAGGACACCACTACTACCAAGGTCATGGCAAGGTCTTGGACACCACAACATCTTAGCTCATGTGGTCCAACTTTATGGGTTGTCCATGAAGTTGAACAACCCCTCTATCATTTTAGGAATCTCAAGCATGAGTGTAGAGAACTCCTTGATGTACTTATGAATCAAGTCTATGTGCTTGAGACACTTCATGTTCTTTGTTGCTAGGTAAGGTACATCTTTCGAGTATAATTGCCTATCAATCTCCCTCTTAAAGGCAACTTATTTGTCTTTAATGCATGTGCCTTTTTCTATATCAACATACCATCAACGTCACCATAGAGTAATCATGTTTGTAAGGTAGAGGGTTGTGTGTACCTTAACAGACTCATCAGTTAGTGTTGTTACCTCAAAATACCACTCCATGCATGTGCCACAAAAGGTTGTTTAGATCCTTCGCATCCTTCTTGCCATTGAAGACTTGTGGCTTTGGCATCTCTACCTTAGGTGCCTTATGAGTGGTTGTGACTTGAGTAGAAACCACACTCTTATAAATGGTCGGTTCTTGATGTACCTCTTTATCATGAGTCTCTATACGTGTTGCCAATGACTCTATAGACCCTCAATTTTGTCCATTTATCACATACCTTTAAGTTCACTTCTAGTGCTCCATAATAGTTCGTTGGTGGCCTACTAGTACTACTCGTATAGCTTACTTTTTCTGAGCCACTTTGGAGACTTTGGTTAAGGGGTTTATCCGGTTCTACATTACGACCTTGGTTGCCCTTCAAGTTTAGACTAGGCTTCATTTAGATACACTTATCCCATTAGGAACCACCCTAGGCCCACTTAGATTCACCTTGACCTGCTTAGATCCACCTACACACCTTCTAACTTGCACACATTCACCTTAGGTCACTTAGGTCACTTAGGCACCTTTTCATAATAGGTCACTTGGACATTTCTTTTTTCATAGTCCACTTAAGCGTGTTCTTGATTTTGGTCACTTCCTTTTTTGAGATAGGATGAGTATTGGCTTGATTATATATTGCATGAAATGAATTTTTTATTTTTATTTTTGAGAGTTTGAGTTTGACATTCAAATTATTATAATCCGTTGCATTAATTTAATTTCTTGATTTTTTTCTAATTGCATACATCTAATATTTATTTTTATACCCTTATCAATTTATTTGTTTATTTACTCACTTATTCATTCATTCTTTAATTCCATGAATTGACATCTTGGATTTTTGTGGCCATGTGATTTGATTTTCTATTTGATTTTATTATATTTCTAATTATATGATTTCTTATTTCAACTTTATTTTTAATTTTATATGAGACTTGGAGCCATCAAGGAGAGGAGATCACAGCTGAATGGAGGATGGAAAGAAGATTTATATTGTTAAAAAAGGAAGGCAGATCACGGCTGAAGGTAAAAGGAAATGAATTTTGTATTATTTTTTATATATAGAAAGTGGAGACTGACAGATCTGGAGAAGGAGAATTTCACTACCTCGGCAAGAAGAGGTCTTAGATTATGATTGATAGGGAAGGCTATATTGCGATGAAACTTGAAGCAGGCCATATAAATGAAGCTAGATCTATATATAAGAGATGCTACAGTAGAAGGTTAGGTTCAGAGGACATATGTCATTCTTGGTTGCGCTTTGAAAGGGAATTTGGCACACTGGAAGATTTGGAGCATGTTGTACGAAATGTTACACCTCGTCTGGCAGAGCTACAGTTATTTAAGTTACAAGAGTCCAAAAGTATAGCTGCATCAACAGATCAGATAGAGAATCCCCATAAGAAAAATGCCCCTTGAGAAGAGAAAGTCAAGCTCCACTAGAACTGATGAACAACCTCCAGCCAAGCGGCAGAAAGATACTGCTCAAAACCCACGGAAAGTTGATGGAAATGGCAGTCGTGGAGAACTCATCTTCCTTTGATTTCGATGTACAAATTTCTGGAGAAGAAGGCAAGGAGGACAGTAGTTCCTCAGGCGGCAACCTTTTTTCTTCTTCAGGAATAACGGGAATTTGCCCAAAGACAATCCTATTCCTGCAGAAAAATCAACTTCTGGAAAATCAAATTCATCTTCAATTCAGCTTACAAATACTGAGACATTGAGAAAGAAGAAGACATATAGTCGATTTCTAAGAACATTTATGGATGAGAAAGTTCCTATTAGAAATATGAGGAAATTATTGAGAGAGCTTGCTACTGTTAAATATGGAACTGTACCGTTTGAAGTACCAGAAGATGTTAAATCCGAAAGCCTTGATTTTGGAGCAGGAGGTGCTTATAATGACGTTATCATTGAAGAACATGTGGATGCAATAGACAATGATATACCTTCACTTCAAATAGTAGATGTACAACCATTTGTTGCCATTGGAAAAGGCTTACATGCATGTGGTCATACAGTCAGACTGGCAACTCATTCTGATTTCAAAGAATTTGTCTTGAATGTTGGGTTGGAGTTCTTCCAATTAGGTGGAGATCCAAAAGTTCTGGTTGGTTTACATCTTTGCAGATATGGTCAAGAATAAAGGCTTCTTACTATCAGATCCATTAGAAATACCGATCCAAATGAGTCAAATAAAGAAGATTGTATGCTCTTTGCTCCCAGCATGTGTGGACCGACATCATATTAACCATTGTTCAGGATTTAGCTAGCCATATATATACATATGATTTTGTATTCGTTCCAGAGTATGGGCCACCTTATGTGTAGAGCCTAGTGCCATCACGGGCCTTTAGATGATGGGCCTAAGACTCGTGAGGCCCAATAGCCAAAGGGTATAGTCCCTAAGGCAGGAGGGTATAAACCCATAGAATAGTATATGTTCTTGATGATGACAACATTTTCAAAACAAAAATAAAACTTTTTTCTCCCGTTTCCCATCATCAAAGAGAATCACAGAAAGGTGGTGCCCTCCACAACCTTAGAAGATCTGTACCTCTTCAACAAAACAAAATGGACTCGGGTATGTTCCAATGAAAATGAAGGCATCATCTTTGAATGAATTGATATATATACATATATCTTGTATGTGTGTTTGGTGTTAATGGAGAATATAGAAATTTAACAGATGATCCTATCTCTAACGTTTCATTTTAACCGGAGGCTACTATGATGTTGGAGACAACGTAAAATTCAACTTCCCAATGGCATTCACCACAACCCTTCTAGCATGGAGTGTGAGAATTTGGGCAGTTCATGGACCCAGACCTTCAAAATGCACTAGACGTCGTTTGATGGGGTACTGTCTACTTGCTCAAAGCTACCACCACTCCTGGCACTGTCTTTGCTCTTGTTGGCGATCCCTTCGGTGACCATAATTGTTGGGAAAGGCCTGAACACATGGACGCTCCTCGGACCGCTTATGAAGTCGACACTATGTCTCCCGGTTCAGAAGTCACAGCAGATATAGCCGCCGCGCTTGTTGCAGCTTCCATAGCTTTCAATGCTTCTGATTCTCAATACTCCCAAACACTTGTAACGCGGGCAAAATCGGTATTCGACTTTGCAGATAAGAATAGGGGTTCCTACAACGATGCTATTGGTCACGTGGTGTACCCTAAGCTACCGTGATAACTTTGCAGAATTTGGATGGGACACAACCTGACACTCCCATCACTTCCAAGTGGTGAATTTACTCTAGAAATTGCTACTGAGATATGTCCGCAAAAGAACACATCATTAGAGGACCTTTACAAGCCATCCGGGAATTTCTGTACACAATATGAAGTAGAGGATTTCCAAAAAATTACATTCTATCAGGATCCCCCTGACATTATGGCAAAATATACATGTCGTATTGAAGGCGATAAGTCATTATACCCAGTACTGATGTCTAATGGAAATCTCATAGAGCATGGAGACCTTTAGGATGACAAACACTATGCCATTTGGGAAAACCCCTTCAAGAAACCTTGTTACTTATTCGCTTTAGTTGCTGGACAGTTGGAAAGCAGAGATGACACTTTTGTTACCCGTTCGGACACGACTGCATCCTTTAGGAAATCTCCAAGTGAGCCATTCATATATGCATTTCCCATATCCACGTGCGTTCAAAAAGGAAACAAAATATTCCATAGAAGGAAGGTGCTGCAATATAAATAAAAAAGAAAAGGAACAGAAGAGAGGGATTTTTTGGCAGAGAGAACACGCGAGGAAATTTTTTTGGGCAGAGAGATCCACACACAAAGAAATGTTTTTTTTTTTGGAGATCGACACACGAGAGCAATTTTTTTAGAGGGGACACGCGCAGATTTTGAGAATAGCAGAGGACTTCAGACAAGGATTCGGTTGCCACTTTGACTTACCAAGAAGACTTTCTGAGAAACACGCACAAGAGCCACTTATTCGGGAGGGGTATCAACGACACGAGGTAGGTAACTTCCCGTTTTTTTTTTTCGATTTTATTTTATTTTTTCGTTTGAATGTGTTTAGGATGTTAATTTATTAGTTTAAATAATCTCATGAGATAAAGTTTTTTTTTTTTTTTTTTAATTCTGGATTAGTTTCGTTTTAGTTTATATTTTAGTTTGAATATATTTGTCAATTTTAATTCATTAGTTTAAATAATTTCATCAAATAAAGTTTGTGCTTTTTAATTCTAATTAGTTTAGTTTTAGTTGGTTTTTTTTTAGTTTAAACGCATTTGTTGATTTTAATCCTTTAGTTTAAATAATCATGTCTAATAAAATTTGTGTTTTTAATTTTAATTAGTTTAGTTTTAATTTGTTTTTTTTTAGTTTAAATGCATTATTGATTTTAATCCTTTAGTTTAAATAATCATGTCTAATAAAGTTTGTGTTTTTAATTCTAATTAGTTTAGTTTTAATTTGTTCTTAGTTTAAATGCATTTATTGATTTTAATTCATCAATTCAAATAATCTTATTAGATAGAGTTTAATTTCAATTTAATTCAATTTTAATTTATTTTACAATTTGAATGCGTTTATGATTTTAATTCAATTGTTTGATTAACCCCCTTGGATGAATTCCATATTTTTAATTCCGATTTTAGTTTAATTTTATTTTGCCAATTTATTTATTTGTTTTAGTTTAAATACATTTGCAATTTCAATTTGATGGTTTAGCCAATCTTATTAGTTGATGCTTTTAATTCTAATTTAATCTAGTATTAACTTCTTCTTTTTTTAGTTTGAATGAGTTTATGCGATTTTGATTTCGTTAATTTTGATTTTAATCCATTCATATCCAATTTTGTAGTTGATTATAATTTTAGTTAATTTAGTTAATCATGTGTTATTATTTTCATGTCTTAAGTATGACAATTCTAATTTTGATCCCTCAATATTTAGTTTTAGTGTTTTTTGAGTTTCAGTTAATTAATTTAGTTAATCATATGTTATTATTTTTCATATTTTGAGTATGGCATATTTTGGTTTTGATCTATTAATATTTAGTTTGAGTTTTTTAGGAGTTTTTGGATAGTCAATCTAGTTAATTGCATGTTATTGTTTTCCTATTTTCAAGATTGCTAAACTTTGGTTTTTGATTTACCATATTTTGTTAGAATGCTAATTTACCTTAAATGATCCCATATTATCATCTCCATATGCTAAGTTTGTTGACCTTAATCTTTGATTGGTTATTTTTTTACCTTAATTCATGCATTTCTTGAAATCTAGATGTTAGTCTTGGATGATATTTTTGTTAGTTTGTTTGATTAGGAAGTCATTAGTCTGTTGTCTTAGTGATTGTTGGTCAATTTTTTTTTAAGGCCACTAGAAACCCATGAGGCTTGGCCCTACTCTCACCACTCTAATTGGCATGATTCTCTAAATCTTTATTTTTTGATTTTGTTTTCCTTTGGATTGCCTATGTTTGATGCTTGAATATTGTCCTTTGAAAATCATCCTTTTCTTTTTAAAAAAGAAACTTTTCCTCAAAATGTTCCTCCCTAAAGTGCATTTCAAAAATTCATTTAGAGTCTTTAGAATCAAAATCTTCTTTTAAAAAAATAATATGCAACCATATTTTGATTGGTTTGCATCTTTCTTGGTTTTTAATGAAAATTTTTGTTTTGAACCAAACACGAATCAAAGCTTGTGGTCCCAAATAAATGGGATAATTTTAGGCTAAATTCGTGTATATTAATTTGGGGAATTGGTGAAACCCCTACATAAGAAAATCTTTTCAAAACTTATTTTTGCTACCACCCTTGCCATTTATTGTAATCATATTTACATTTTTTTTAGGAATTATATAATAATTGATTATTTCGTATACTCTGATCGTTTTTCTATGCTAATTAGATATGCGTGTTAGGATTTTTTGTTTTATTATTTATTATCTAACTCTCCATGTCTTGAGGAAGCGTATTATGAGTTATTTATGCTATCCAAATATGCCCCCTATCACCTACCTTCTGAATTCTGTAAACATGATTGTCACTATGAACTATGTCTATGTTTGATAGTGCTTAGGTGTCTTGATATTTGTTACGTTGCCCGATCATTTATGATAAAACGCATGTTGGGTGATATATTATCTAAACTAACCATTGATGTTTTATGATAGCTCTTAAGAAGTGGTCCAGGTACGCACCCTAAATCTTCTATATGATTGTGATTGGTTTTCTTGTTAGGCATGCTATTCTTTCAAAATCACCTAGCCTACCTAGGTATCTATAATTAACAAATTAATTGTCACATTTCCTTTAACTTAGTCAATAGAGACCTTTATAGGGCTCATTGTGTTACCTTCATGTGCCATCTATCAAGAGAGGCAAGCTTGATGAAAGAGCTAAGAAATGTGTTTTTGTTGGGTATGCAGCAGAATCAAAAGGTTACAGAATTTATAGCTTGAGTAGAATGAAAATTGTGATAAGTAGAGATGTGCACGTTGATGAAAATTCCTACTAGAATTGGGACTTGAAGAAAGTCCATAAATGTGATCAAACCAGTACTCCATCTATTCTTGAACCAACAGTAGAAAGTTCAAGTCTTGAAGATCCACTTGATGTTGAAGCAACTTCAAACACACCAGTGCTTAAGGTGAGGCCATTATCTTATGTGTATGAGAGGTGCAATCTTGTACATGCTGAGCCTACATGTTACACAGAAGCTACAAGATTTCTAGAATGGATTGAGGCTATGAAAGCTGAAATTGATGTTTTTGAAAGAAATGGAACTTGGAAGTTGACATAATTACCCGAAGCTAAGAAGGCAATTGGTGTAAAATGGGTTTTCAGAACCAAATTCAATTCAGATGGTTCAACCTTCAAGCACAAGGCTAGATTGGTTGTGAAGGGTTTTGCTCAAGTTGTTGGAGTGGACTATGGTGATACATTTGCACCAGTAGCCAAACATGACACTATAAGGCTGCTACTTGCACTTGCTGGACAAATGGAATGGAAAGTGTACCATTTAGATGTCAAGTCAACTTTTCTAAATGGTATACTTCTTGAATATATTTATGTTCAACAACCAAAAGGCTTTGAGGTTATTGGGCATGAACACAAAGTGTAGAAGCTGCACAAGGCTCTTTATGGTTTGAAGCAAGCACCAAGGGCTTGGTATAGCAGAATTGACTCTCACTTGATCCAACTTGGATTTAGGAGGAGTGAAAATGAAGCTACTTTGTATTTGAAACAAAATGAGGATGGTTTTCAATTCGTAGTGTCACTTTATGTTGATGACATGCTAATGACTAGAAGCAATGTACGATTGTTGGTTGAGTTCAAAATGGAAATGCAAGATGTATTTGAGATGTCTGATCTTAGCATCATAAACTACTTCCTTGGTATGGAAATATACCAATGCAACTTGGGTATCTTCATTTCACAGAGAAAATATGTTGTTGATATTCTCAAGGAATTCAAGCTAGAATCATGCAAAGAAGTAGCAACTTCGCTAGCACAAAATGAGAAATTTCAAAGAATGATGGTGAGAAACTTAAGGAACCCTCTGCATATAGAAGCTTGATAGGCAGCCTACTATACTTGATAGCAACCATACCTGACTTGATGTTTCCAGCTGGTTTGCTTTCAAGATTCATGAGTTCACCTAGCAATGTTCACATGGGAGTTGCAACAAGTGTGCTAAAGTATGTTAGAGGTACAACAAATCTTGGCATCTGGTATTTAAAGATAGGAGTTAAGCTAGATGGCTATGCTAATAGTGATTGGGCAGGAAGTGTTGATGACATGAAGAGCACTTCAGGTTATGTATTTACAATTGGTTCAGGTGTCATTTGATGGAATTCAAGAAAGCAAGAAGTAGTGGCACAATCAACTGCAAAAACTGAGTATATCTCCTTAGCAGCTACTACAAATCAAGGAATATGGTTAAGGAAATTACTTGCTAATCTAGTTCAGGAACAAAGTTCACCAACAGAGCTTTACTGTGACAACAAGTCAATCATTGCCATTGCTCAAAATCCTGTCCAACATGGCAAGACCAAGCACATGAATGTAAAAGTTCACTATATAAGGGAAGCTGAAAAGAATTCACTTGTCAAGTTACATTATTGCTCAACTGATGTGCAACTTGCTGACATAATGACTAAGGCACTTCCTAAATCAAGGTTGGAATTCCTAAGGTTGAAGTTTGGCATGTCCAAGGAAAATCTCAAGGAAGAGTGTTAGAACTCATGAGAGTTTGCCTCTGAAGTTTGAAAAAGTCTTTGTTAGACTGAGTCTTTGTTATTGTTTCATATCAGATTCTTGCTCCATAATTTTCTGTTTTTAGTTAGTAGAAGTAGTGCCAATAAAATCTTACAGTAGCTGAGATTTTTTTGCAATTTTCATTTGGTTGTATGCCTATAAATAGGCATTCTCATTTGTGAAATATGTGTGTGCCTTCCTTCAATTCTTAACTCTCAAATTATTTATTTTTCTCTACAAGTTTTAGTTTTTTTTTTTCCTACAGATTGTGACATAATTGAACTTTTCAAATAATCCGAGCCACCCAACTGAGAAGAATAGTAGGTTTTTCAATCAAAATCCTGACCATCTCACTAACAAGACATTTTGAAGACAGCAAGTATTAGGTTTTTCAATCAAATTTTATAGCATGCATGTCCTTTTTTTTTTTTTTTCTTTTGGATTGAACAAACTTGCTATTTGTCTTTGCATATATGTTTATCCTATTTTTTAATCTATATTTACAGATCTATTAGGAGAAGACAGAGAAGTAATTAGGCTATTGAGAGGCCCAAACTAACTCAAATCTTTCATTGGGGGTAAGGATGATAGTTTGTAATATCACTTTGTTATGTTGTTGGCTTCTACACGGATTGTGCCCAGAGAGTTCACCGATTGCATAGATCTTTGATTACTTTGAGTATAGATCATGTATCTTGATATTCATCATTGGTGCATAAATTAACAATTTAATATTTTGAACTTTATTGATAATTTAACATGCATGTTAGTAGACCTAGTTTTATATGCTGTGAATTTCACCCTCGGTTAAAAGTATATACAAGGACCAAAGTATCAGCTGAGACAAGTACAACTCAGCCAAGTCCTATTCGCCTTGGGCAAGCCTACTACGAAATCGATATTTGAGTTTGACTCAAAGATGGTCTAGATCCATTCAAAATGAGAAACAGCCTAGAACTTGAGCCTTGAGGAGAATCAATCACAAATGGTTTTATTCTCATTCACCTAATTGCAAAGAAAGGAAAAAAAATACGGTTGATTGAGAAGAAGAGAACAAGGAGGATGGTTTTATCCTCATTCACCTAGTTGGAAAAAAAATGGGTTTGAAAGAGAAGAAGAGGATGGGAAGGATGGTTTTATTCAC
Source organism: Vitis riparia (assembly GCF_004353265.1). Taxonomy (NCBI): domain Eukaryota; kingdom Viridiplantae; phylum Streptophyta; class Magnoliopsida; order Vitales; family Vitaceae; genus Vitis; species Vitis riparia. The sequence continues at coordinate 25,127,300 of NC_048437.1, forward strand.
ATTCATCCTATTGCAAAGAAAGAAAGAAAAAAAGGTTTGAAAGAGAAGAAGAGGATGGAGAGGATGAAGAAATGGAACTCGGGTAATGAGGTAATGGATTTACCCATGGGTGTTAGGGTATTTATAAAAATAGGTAATGAATATAGTGGTATTTATACCATGGGTAATGAATATAATGAAATAAATAGAAACGTAAATATAAATTATAAAAATTTAATTTAATTATATTTTAAATAAATTACTAACTTTTTTTTAATACAATTAAATAAGATGTATAAATTAAATTTTATTAGATAACATATTACTAAAAAAATAATACTTACTTCTATCAATATTAACAATTGAAAAATTTTATGATTAATTAAATTTAATATGAAGATATTAAATTAAAAGAACTTTTAATATTAAAAAATAATAAACATATTTTTATGTTTATTTAAATAATATGAAATATAATTAAACTTGAAACTTTCTAAAAATTACATTTAATTATATACATTTTGCCTTTAATAATTTGATACTCAAGACCTCCTAAGTTAATGACCGAGACCATGGCTTTAAAAGATAGGTATCTTGATCAACCCAATTAACACTTTTATCACGTGCCTTTGGGGAAAAAGGGAGAATAGTTTTATATGCATTTTTCTTGCATTTTCTCAAGAGAGATTTGAACATAAGAAAAAAAGATCATAAATAAGCTTTGCGGTGGTGTGAAAATGGTATGCATATGCGTATACACCACGGATGATGCCCCATTTTGAAAGGACACGCACTGTGTCTTAGGTCTTGACGATAATGGAAGGGTCGGTGCATGTGAGTGGAATCATCTGCAAAGAGCTGATCAATTCTTAATTAGCAGTGTATGTTACGAGAAAAAGAAGCTTAACATCCAGAACTCTGTGACCAAACCCCAAAATTTCAAGCCTCAATTCAAGTAAACACGTCCCTATCAAAACTTTATTCTTTGCTCCAGATAGGAAGAAATTACGGTATGATAAAAAAAAACACAGTACTGTACAGACCCCGATCCCAAGATGGGCCACTGCAGTACATTAATCTCGAAACGCAAGCCTCCGTTAAACAACTGTCGTCCCTTGGTGTGAATGTAAACTGAAATGAGAAATTAGACTTTGCCATTCAGGTAATATAAGGGCAGTTTCTCCTTTATGACCATTCAATTTCTAGTCACCTCGTGGCAAAACCTAATAGTCAAGAATCCAAACCCTTCAAACAGATCAAACAATGAAAATTCATACCATTGGATATTCATGCTTATAAATAACGAATAACACCATCTCCTCTACATATGCATATCATCCACATATCGAATCGATTACATCTCCTAGACTGTTTGCCCCACCACCAAGACTATCATGAGGTTTCTCAACGTTGTTTTCACTGTCATAGCACTTGCATTTCTTCTTAGTGTCCAACCACACAATGCTACTAGGGTTCTTGAAGGAGAGAACCGTGAGTACTTGATAGAGAAAAGACGTGGTCTTTCAGAAAGTCCTCAGCAGATGGGTCCGGTTACTCCTCCTAGCCCAAATCCATGTGAGAATATCCTCGTTGGAGGCCCTCCTTGCAAACACCCGCCTGCATCTCCTGCAAGAGCACATGCCACTGCTCCGGCTGTCAAGGCTACCATGCACAAGTGACATTTTTACAAGCCATCAGCTCCAAGAATACGTAGTTTACTGTCGTGTTTGTCATCTGAATAAACTGATTTGCAGGTCATTTTAGCTTTAGTGTCTGTATTCTGTTTTTCATCTTTTGATGAGGTTTATGTTCAACGAATAACGTAGACGAGTTCTATGCGTTCTGTGTATTAATTTCGCTCTTGATGTGTGTTGTGACAATGTGAAGTTTGTACACTTCATGATAGATAAATAAAAAGAAGAAAGTTGAATCATAAACAAATTTTTGCTTTATGATCTTTTGCACGGCTGAAACTCAACAGTCTATTAATTAGTGATTTACTTTTATTAGAAAGTAGAATATATTATCATAGAATGGACTTGCCCTGTAATTGAACTTTTCAAATTTGTGAATCAAATTTTAAAGCATGCAGGTCTTTTTTTTTTCTTTTTTCTTTTGGGTTGAACAAATTTTGTTGTCTTTGCATATATATTTTTTTTCTATATTTTATGGATATATGGGAAGAAGAAGTCGAAGCAATTGGGCTGTTGAGAGGCCCATACTAACCCAAATCTTTCAACCTTGTAAGGATGTGATAGTTTTAATGTCAAGGGGCTAAGGATCGATACATGATTATTCAAATCCTGTTAAAATCTCATGTAACTTTGTGAGAATTGTTTTATTTTTATGTTCTTGAACTAACATTATTTGCATGAAGCTTCCACTGGCACAACAGATACTATACATTTTAACATCTCCAAATGTTCATAAACCAGATATTTGCCAATGCAAGTGGAATAGACATGTTAATCTATATCAATCATACTCATTTTTAGAGGTTTAGATTAAAAAGGCTAGTTACTATGATTTGTCCTCAAAGAAAAGTCAAGAAATGAGTAGAAAGTCCAAGGAGCATAGGAAATTTTTGTAAACCATGTGTACTGTTGATCCAAGTCAAAAAAAATCTACCTGGCGTTTGCTATATCAAACTTGGAATACTTGAATAGTAATGTCAAACTTATCATCTTGTAACACGGGTATTTGTGTGTATAACATGACAATGTGAGCCAAATTAATGCTCACTTATTGCATTGTTTGTGTTGTATGATTAGCTTTTAGCTAGAATGCTTTTTCTTCTCTTTTTTTAAAAATAAAATAAAATAATTTAAATTCATGTGTATGTTGAAAATAGTGAGTTTAGGAATTGAGTATAGATCATGCATCTTGATATTCATCATTGGTGCATAATTAATTTATTACAACTTAATATTTTGAACTTTATTGATAATTTAGCATGCATGTTAGTAGACCTAGTTTGATGTGTTATGAGTTTCACCCTTGGTCAATGTATATACATATATTGATCAAAACCCATCATCCAACCAATCTAATTATCTCTTGTATCCAAGAAGGAAAATATTGCGATATGTTGGCAACCAACTTGCCATCCAGGCAAACTCACCCTTGATATATAATATGCACTAAACATATATATATAGTTAAACTCATTATATAAAGAAAATATTAAAAGAATATTTTAAAGAGCAAATTAATTATAATTATTTTATAATTAAATGCAAAATTTTCTTTTAATTGACTACCAAAAATATAAAAATTATATAATTTTCTTCATAATGTTTTTAATATCATTAATAATTAATTAAATATTAAAAAATTATACATATATCATAATTTATTTTATAATGTTTAATACAATTGAATTAAATGGATCATAATTTTGATATTAATATATATTTTAAAATTAGACATATTACAATCAAATATCATAATATTATATGTAATTTAATAATAAATGTACACTTATAAAATTCATATTTTTATCGATGTATACAATATTATTATCAAATATGATAAATCATATTATACATATATCAAATTATTTAATAAAACTTAAAAATATCATTATATTTCTAATTACATTTTTATGAAGTTTTTCTTATATTTTTATAAATTTTGATCAATTTTAGACTTATCGATATTTTTTTTCCAAAATATCCGCCAATATATCCGTAAAATCGAAGTACCCATATATCCGTGATTACCGATATTTTCATCCTTGCTTGTATCATGTGCCTCATGGGAAAAAGGGAGAAAAGTTTTATATGCATTTTTCTTGCATTTTCTCAAGAGATTTGAACAAAAGAAAACAAAATCATAAACAAGCTTTGTGGTGGTGTGCAAATCGTATGTATATGAGGATACACCCCCAGATGATCCCCCATTTTGAAAGGGCAAGCATTGTGTCTTAGGTCTTGATGATGGAAATTAAGGTCGGTGCATCTGAGTGGAATCATGTCCATAGAATTGATCAATTCTTATTAGGAGTGTTAGGAAGTGTCCCAAATTTCTAATTAGCATAGATTCCTTTTTTGTAAAGAATATTATATAGAATATTTTTAGGTTGATATATTATTGTAATATTAGACTTCCTTATAAAATAAGAAAGATTGTTGGAAATATCTCTATAAATATTCTAAGTCATAAGGAGAAAAAGTTATAAGATGAAGATGGGCCTATAAAGACTATACGAGGTGAATAAAAATGTGAGGAAGAACGGGAGTCACCCGGTGGAGCAAGAAGGCTCGTGATAGGGTAGGAATACGAAGAGTGGAGAAACATGGGATGTTTTGAGAACCCAATAATTGTATATGGTTATGTCCTTTGTAATGTTCTAGTTCTGTCCTCAATAATGTTTTCTATTGTATAGTGGAATGATTCTCTCTCATCCATGGACGTAAGCATGGTTGGCCAAACTACGTTAAAACCTCGTGTATCGTATATGTTATTGTTTTATCTTTGTGTTCTTGATTAACAATGTTTGCATGAAAGCTTCCGCTATCGTAACAAATTGGTATCAGATATTGGGTTGAAGATTTATTTAAGAATAAAATATCACGGAGCACACAAGATGAAGGCAAAAGGAATTTTAAGTGAAGGTAGAGTCAATTGCTCTCTCGTAGTGATATAATACAAAAAATTGTGTCATTGAGAGTTTGAAGATTGACTTCATGGAATTTGGTCAAAGGTGGAGATTGTTAGAAAGTATCCCAAATTTCTAATTAGTATAGATTCCTTTTTTTAAAAGAATATTATATTGAATATTTTTAGGTTGATATATTATTGTAATATTAGACTTCCTTATATAATAAGAAAGGTTGTTGGAAATATCTTCATAAATATTCTAAGTCATGAGGAGAAAAGGTTATGAGATGGAGATGGACCGGTAAAAACTATACGAGGTGAATAGAGATGTGAGGAAGAACGGGAGATACCCAGTGGAGCAAGAAGACTCATGATAAGGTAGGGATATGAAGAATGGAGAAACATGGGATGTTTCAGGAACCCAATAATTGTACCTGGTTATGTCCTCCATAATGTTTTTTATTGTATAGTGAAATAATTTTCTCTCATTTGTATATGTAGGCATGGTTAGCCAAACCACATTAAAACTTCGCGTACCGTTTGTGTTAATTATTTTATTTTTGTATTCTTGATTAACGATGTTTACATGAAAGCTTCCGCCGTCGTAACAAGGAGTATATGTTGCGAGAAAAAAGTAGTTTAACAACCAGAACTATGACCAAACTCCAAAGTTTCAAGCATCATCAATTCAAGTAAACCCTTGGTGTGAATGTAAAAATGAAATGAAAAATTAAACTTTGACATGCATTCAGGTAATTCAAGGGCAGTTTCTCCTTTATGATGATTCAATTTCCGGTCATCTCGTGCCAAAACCTAATAGTCAAGAATCCAAACCCTTCAAACAAATCAAACAATGAAAAATCCAAGTGATTACATTGGATATGCATGCTTATAAATAACAATTAACACCATCTCCTCTTCATACGCATATCATCTACATATCCAATTTACTTTTATTTCATCTCCTAGCCTGTTTGCCTCACCACCAAGACTATCATGAGGTTTCTCAACGTTGTTTTTACTGTCATAGCACTTGTTTTTCTTCTGAGTGTCCAGCCACACAATGCTGCTAGGGTTCAGCAAGGAGGTCCTGTCCCTCCTCCTGGCCCAAATCCATGTGGGAAAACCCCCGTTGAAGGCCCTCCTTGCAAACATCCACCTGCATCTCCTGCAAGAGCACATGCCACCGCTCCGGCTGTCAAGGCTACCATGCACAAGTGACATTTTTACAAGCCATTAGCTCCAAGTATACGTAGTTTGTTGTCGTGTTTGTCATCTGAATAAACTGATTTGCAGGTCATTTTGGCTTTAGTATCTGTATTCTATTTTTCATCGTTTGATGAAGTTTGTGTTCAACGAATAACATGGGCGAGTTCTATGCGTTTCTGTGTATTACTTTGGCTCTTGATGTGTGCTGTAACTATGTGAAGTTTGTACACTTCATGATAAAAAAAATAAAAAGAAGAAAATTAATTGAATCATGAACAAATTTTTGCTTGTTTCTTTTCTGATGGTCATTGATCCTTTAAACGTCTAAAACTTAATAGTCCATTAATCAGTGATTTACTTTTATTGGAAAGTAGAATATATATATCAACATAGGGTGGATTTGCCCTGATAAGACAAGCATTTTGGACACTAGGAATAGTAGGTTTTTAAATCAAAATCTTTACCATCCCACTGCTAAGACATTTTGGAGACGACTAGTACTAGGTTTTTCAATCAAATTTTATAGCATGCATGTCCCCTTTTTTTCTTTTGGGTTGAACAAACTTGTTCTTTGTCTTTGCATATACGTTTATCCTATTTTTCATCTATATTTATGGATCTATTGGGAGAAGACATAAAAGCAATTGGGCTCTTGAGAGGTCCAAACTATCCCAAATCTTTCTATGAGGTCCAAATATTTTTAATGTCGGGCTAAGGATTGGAACAATAAATTTTAATATCACTTTGTCATGGCTTCGGCTTCTTCATAGATGGGACCAAAGAGTTCACAAATTACACAGATTGCCCCACCATGAGGAATGCAAACCCATTTCAATGAATTTCTTGAAACGTTAATTTATGCCACTCAATTATAAATTCTTTTATAGAAAATCTATGAAACTAAAATCTTGTTAGAGCTTATAGTGGTATCTCATCCTAGGGTCCATTTTTTATTTTTATTTTTTTCAGGAGTAGCATTGCATATCTAACAACCCCTCCCCCAACATGGGCTCCCAATATTACATACCTAACAATCTCTTTCCCAACATGGGGCTCTTCCAACTCTAACCCATGACGTAGCTCTAATTAATATCACTTATTATGATCAAGGACTTAATTAACTGTAAACCAATTAACTATCAATAAGATCAAGTTAATTCAATCATATTCTTCTTCAAGCTTAACTTTTCGTCGGCTTTGACTCATCCCACATAATACACGCATCGTTGGGCTTTATTTTGGAAGCAGTTTTCTGTTACTATGCTGTCTTATTTATTTGACTTCCAAAAATCAATGGAATGTTTCAAAGGTAATTTCATTGTGAACATGTGATCCAAGAATGATAGGAAGAAAATGGAGAGTGACCCAATTCTAAAACTTTCCCAACATTTGGTTTGAAATTTGACTTTTAACTTCTGTAATAATTCATCTTCCTGACTTCCTTTTGAACTTAAAATTTGGTCTCTACCGTCTTTGTCAATAACTAATATTAGATGAATTTTAATTTCTTCTTTGATTATCTTTTTTTTTTTTTTTAATCAAGTGAATTTTGATCAGCCTAGGGAAACAAACATTGAGGTGGTATATGAGATATTTGGTATATATTTATGTGCCTATTTCTAGAAAAAAGACCATCATTTGGAATTACAGGTACTGTTAATTGTCTCTTGGCTTGTGACCATCCAAATTAAACGGTGTTGCAAGTTAAGAAAAAGCACAGAGAGAGAGAGAGAGAGAGAGAGAGAGAGAGAAAGAGAGAGCATGCGGAATGGATCATTTGCTCTGGTTTTTTGGCTTGTGAGAATGGAAACGGGTAGACTGAAGGCCTTGAATTCCATAGGAGCTCAAACTTTGAACCCTAATTCAATGCCTTCTTTTGGCAACCAGACGAAGCCATTTTCATAGGAGAAAAGCTCCACGTGACCCCATGTGGAATGGATCATTGGGTCTGGTTTCTTTGCTTGTGAGAATGGAAACGGGTAGACTGAAGGCCTTGAATTCCATAGGAGCACAAACTTTGAACCCTAATTCGATGCCTTCTTTTGGCGACCAGACGAAGCCATTCTTTAATTATGCGCAGGTTCGGGTTTTGGCAAATTGCTTGAATCTTGAACCCACACGTACCCTAATATTTTTTAATTGATATTTTTCCCACCCAGGTCAAATCTTAACTTATTCAAAGTTTGTCCATAAACTCAACCCTACGTTGGGCACAGATTGGACTGACTTAAGTTGCAATCTTATTCACATGCATAAAATTGTCCAAATATTATTTTATTTACAAAATGTTTGATAAAACTTAATATGTTTTACTTATGACTTAAGCTGATTTTAAGTTAAATTATTTTTAAATTATGAACTTAAAATTTATTATTTAATTTATATTTTAAGTATTGAGATTATTCAATAAAGTTAATATTTTACTAAATCATCAAATTGACATATTATTCTTACTAATTTCAATTGATATTTATCTTTATTAATTTAAATTAATATTTACTTTCATTAATATTAAATAATAAATTCATTTTCTAAACATTCATATTAAATGTCTTATAGACTCATAAAACAACTATAATATATTTAGTTAAAAAATATATATATGAATCATAGACTTGGAGTCATTAACATAAAAGATATTCTCATTAGATGTGTGTAAATATGACGAAAAGAAATTAATGATTTAAAATAAGTTAATTATTTTGACTTAATGATTAAAATTATTTTTAAATTTAAGTTATAACATTAAGTTATTTTATTAGATATACTTAAGCCTTGTTTGGGATAACTTACAATGTTTGGCTTTCATTAAAAGCTGAAATAGAAACCAAAATCATAATTTTTAAGTATTAGCATTATAAAAGTTTCGCTAAATATGAAATTGAAAATATTATTTCTATAAAAAAAAGTAACATTTTTTTATTTTCATACTAACTCTCTTTTTTTTAAATCATAAGTTTTTTAAACAAAATTAGTAAAACATACATAAAAGTTTTTATTAATTTTAAAGAAAAGTTTTTAACTTCTTAAAAGTCGAACCAAATAATATCTTAATTTAATAATGACTTGAGTCACGAAATTACATAAAGTAATTAATTTGATTTATCAAACACTATCTCAATCATCCATCTTCTTTGTCAATCACGGACAAAGAGAAATAAGAAAAGACATCTTTAAAATTTAATCAGTCCTGAATTTTCCATTTTGCATATAAACATATCATTTACAACAATTTTTAGAGCAGATTTACAAGATAGGATCACAAAAATTAGGTAGAGTTTTGGGAAAGAAATACAACATATCATAGGGTATCTTTAGAGAATCTAGGAATAATTTCCCCTTTTTCATTCCTTAAAAACTTTAAACAATAAACTTGTTTTTTATAATAATTAAATATTTAATTCAAAATTTGAAATATATTTTCAATATTACTTTCATGTTTATTGATTTTATTTTAACATTAATTGTAAATAGGATTAAAGTAGCTCTTTGGTTAACTTTTGCATTAATAAAGGGTAGAATATATATATATATCAACATATGGGTGGATTTGCCTTGATAAGATAAGCATTTTGGACACTAGGAATAGTAGGTTTTTCAATCAAAATCCTTACCATCCCACTGCTAAGACATTTTGAAGACGGCTAGTATTAGGTTTTTCAATCAAATTTTATAGCATACATGTCCCTTATTTTTCTTTTGGGTTGAACAAACTTGTTATTTGTCTTTGCATATAGGCTTATCCTATTGTTTTCATCTATATTTATGGATCTATTGGGAGAAGACATAGAAGCAATTAGGCTCTTGAGAGGCCCAAACTAACCCAAATTTTTCTATGGGGTAAGGGTACAATCATTTTTAATGTCGATGGGGTAAGGATTGATACAACAAATTTTAATATCCCTTCGTTATGGATTCGGCTTCGGCTTCGGCTTCTTCATAGATGGGACCTGAGAGTTCATTGATTACACAGATTGCCCTACCATGAGGAATGTAAACCCATTTCAGTGAATTTCTTGAAACGTTTATACCACTCAATTATAAATTCTTTTATAGAAAATCTATGAAACTAAAATCTTCTTAGGGCTTATAGTGGCATATCTAACAATCCCTCGCCGAACATGAGCTCCCAGTATTGTTACATACCTAACAATCTCTTTCCTAACATGGGCCTCTTGCAACTATAACCCATGACCTAACTCTAATTAATATCACTTATTAGGATCAATAGCTTAATTAACTATAAACCAATCGGTTGTCGATAAGATCAAGTTAATCTTGATGTCATATTCTTTTTCAGGCTTAACTTTCTGTGGGGTTTGACTCATCCCACATAATACACGCATCGTTGGGCTTTACTTGTCTCGAAACTTATATAGGTGACTAACCAATTCCGACCTCACCTACTCATCCCAAAATTAGCATCATTGTTTCATATCTAATTAATGTGTTTTTTTTTCTTTTTCATCATTTTTGTCTCCACAGATTTTAGGAAAGGGACTGCAATTCTAGAAAAAAAATATGGTATTCGTCTCTAGAAGAATATAAAAATCTATAACCCAATTTTTAGGTCGACAGGTCAGCGTTGATTTCAATGGAGTGGTCTACGGAGCAGCGGATATTACTTTGGAAGCAGTTTTCTGTGGTTATGCTCTCTTATTTATTTGACTGCCAAAAATCAATTAACGGAATGTTTCAAAGGTAACTTCATTCAGCATGTGATCCAAAAAAGAGAGGAAGAAACCGGAGAGTGAGGGTCGAATGCATAGAAGACTTAAAAATGGATTCAAACCCAATTCTAAAGTTTCCCAACATATGGTTTGAAATTTGACTTCTGTAACAATTCATCTTCCTGACTCCCTTTTCAACTTAAAATTTGGTCTCTCCTGACTTTGTTTAAGACTAATTTAGATGGATCTTAATTTCTTCTTTGATTATTATTATTATTATTATTTTAATTAAGTGAGTTTTGATCAGCCAAGGGAAACAAACATGGAGGTGGCATATGAGACATATATATATATGGTATGTGTTTATGTGCCTATTTCTAGAGAATAGACCATCATTTGGAATTACAGGTACTGTTAATTGTCTCTTGGCTTGTGACCATGCAAATGTTCCATCTCCATGCATATGGGTCAATCTACCCCTTACTCTTCTTACTAGATGAAAAATCGATATATTATCAAATTCTGATCCCCTGAGAACTCAGGTGTGTCTGCAATTTTAAGAAATTTTTATGGCAAGATATATATATATATATATATATATATATATATAACTTTCCAATTGCTTCAATTTATAATTAATAATTATGTGCGGGTTCGGGTTTTGGTAGATTGCTCGAATCATGAACCCACGCCAACCTTAATATTTTTTAAATTGATATTTTTCCAACCCAAGTCCAACCTTAACTTATTTAAAGTTTATCCTTCAACTCGAGCCATACATTGGGCACAAATTAGACCAATTCAAGTTGCAATCCTATTCACATATGCATCAAATTGTCCAAATATTATTTGATTTACAAAATGTTTAATAAAACTTAATATGTTTTATTTATGACTTAAGTTGATTTGAAGTTAAATTATTTTTAAATTGTGAACTTAAAATTTATTATTTAATTTATTTTTTAAGTATTAAGATATTCAATAAAATTAACTTAATATTTGTACTAAATCATCAAATCGACATATTATTCTTATTAATTTCAACTTATATTTGCCTTTTAAAAATTAAATTAATATTTACTTGTATTAATATAAATAATAAATTTGTTTGCTAAATGTTCATATTAAATGTCTTATAGAATTGTAAAATAACAATAATATATTTAGCTATAAAATTATATGAATCACAGACATGGAGGCATTGACATACAAGATATTCTCATTAGATGTGTGTATGGACCAATGTTTTGAGAACCGAATCGTTCATAAAATCAAAAAAGTTACTAGTTCACAGTTCACTGGTCGGACCGATGGTCAAACCGCGGTCGAACCGATAATGTCATAAATATATAATTTATATTTTATTAAAATTAAGAATAATTTTAAAAAATTTATATATATATATAATATTAAAATTATAGCATTTCATTTTTTTTGTATTCAATATGTCTATTAATTGATAAACATAAATATAAATTTATTAATATATCAAATTTTATTAAATCGAATATGTATAATATTTACATATGAGAAGAAAATTATAACATTTAATTTTATCTACATATCTATGCATTTTATTATTTTAAAAATATTATATTAATTAATTTATATTATTTTCATATTTATTGTTAATAATTATTATAAAGAATTGCAAAGAGCATTAATATAAAATATTGTTACCTATATTTAATAAAGGAATTGTGCACCATGATGGTTGTTGTCACACCCCTGATGTTTACACTAAATTTTTCACGAGTGCGCGGTGCAAAGGACCCTTCCTTAGCCAACCTTCCTTCCCAGCGTTTACAAAAACAGAATAAAAGCAAAGTAGCAGTAAAGTAATAGGGACACAACGCTTATAGGAAACCTTTTTCCCAACTTGTATTAATTCACTCTACAAGACAAAATCGTTTTCCCCTGAACTAGAGTACAATACTCACACCCAAGCATTATGAGAAGGAACCCTTTCCCAAACTCTCTCTCTTTCTATTTCAAGGCTACAGGAGCTCTTTTAAAAGACTCAAGCTACAGTTACAAATTTGAATTTCCAAATTCAAATGTTGGAGCCAACTTGGTGGTTATGCAACTGGCCAAAACCGCCCATAACTACCTTGCATAACCACCTACCACCCAGATAGTGGCCTGCACATGCCACCCACTTGCACCAGCCATCATCCCTCAACCAACTGCAGGTCAAATGACGGCTTGACTTGGTCACTTGCTGTCTGAGTTAGCTGCCACTAGCTAGCTGCACTACCATCTCCTTAAGTCTTGCTCGCCAAGCTGTTGGAGAGTCCCCCTAACAAGTTGTCTCCTTCCCCGCAAGGTGCCTCTTGTGACCAGCTGTCCATCAGCATGTCTTTTATCAAGGCCTTCTGAGCCAAGCAGCGTGCCCCAACCAGCTGACCAAGCGTCTGGTGCATCAGTGAGCTTTCCCCACACTGATGTGTAAGCCCGTGCTATGTCTAGATGCCCATGGCTTGGGCTTGTTCCTTGTTTCCCCTTGTCCGGTCCAACTTCATAGCAACGAGCCATGGCATTGCGCCCATGGTTGATCCCTCTTGGTGCACAGGGCATTGCGCCCCTGTGTTGTGAGTAAGCATCATGGTGCGAGTCAGCTATTGTTTGGTGCCATCCAACCATGGCATTGTGCCCATGGTTTCATCAGCTGGCTCACCGCACAAGGCTTAGGCACCCTTGTGCCTGCGCGGGGAGGGGGTAGGCCGCACCAGGCCCCTTGCCGTTATGGCCACAGGGTGCACACCACACATGTCGTGGAACCCATGTGTGCGTGCTCGAGTCGCATCCGTGTGTCTTAGGCACACCCAAGGTTGTGCCATAGTGCCCTCTTGGTGCGGTCAAGGCTTCCCTTGGTGCTCCCTCCTTTGAGTCACCTACCCCCCTCTTAAAGAGACGAACCGTTTTCATTGTTTTTGGAGGAGACATCAATATGCCTGATGAGACATAATGGAATAATAAATAATTATAAATTAAAATTTCAAAAGTCTCTCAGCCTTCATCTGCACCGCCTAAGTCAGGTGCGTGCGCGATGCCCATCTGATGCTCACACAGTGCATGTTTGGCTCACCCACAGTGGCTCGCGGTACGCATCTGGCCCGCTCCTGGTGCACGTTTGGCTCTCCCGTGGTGCGCGCACGGTGCGCGTCTAGCTCGCCCATGGTGCGCGCGCGGTGCGTGTCTAGCTCGCCCGCGGCCTCTTTACATAGCCCTTGGAGTTTAAACCACCAAACCTCCAGGATTTCCTTGCTTTCTACCTAGGCTCTCATAGGTGCAAGGCCTACCCATGAGGCCTATTCCTCCATGGTTAAATCAAGAGGCTAAGGGGCTAACAGTTGTCCTCTTAATGCAACAAAGTAGCATTTATTTTTTTTTTATAATCACATCCCACATCAAAAAATCACAAATTTAATGAGCTCTATGAATAACCTGCAAAGCTGCTCTATAAATAACCTGCACATAAAGGAAGAGGAAAACTGCTCAATGGACTGCCTGGTGGGTGGGTTTACCCACATGTTGACTGATTTCATGCCCAACTGGTGTATGTCTAGCTGATTGGTGATCAATCAACTAGTGTACCTTGATTTCGGTCCTCAGACGGGAGTAATTAACAAAATTTATAACCTATATCACCATGTACTAGGATAGCCTCAGCTAGCATAGCATAGTGGCTCTAGGATCGTTCACTGGGAAGGGTTTTCAACTTATAATTGATAATAATTCAAAGTTGAATTGGTGCTTTTTCATTTCAAGGTTAGCTTTAAAAGAAAACATAAACTTTGGTTTAAAAAGGAGTGGTTTTAAGCTAATAAAAAATAAAGTAACGAAAATTACTTATAAAGAAAAGTATTTCTTGTAGCAATTGGATCACTAGGGTCAGGCTCCTAATACAAAAATAGAGGTTCGGTCACTTGAATCTTTTCCTCGCATTGGAGATTTAACATATAATTATTTCTCTAACCAGTGTGGTACAGATGCTTCCCTTTTATGGATTCAAACACTAAATCCCTCTCACTGATTCATCTTGCAATGGCTCGTGCCTCTCATCTAACATTTACCATTCAAGGTGATCCTTAACCTTGGATTTCCCTTCAAAAGCTCGCAAGAGATAACTAATGGATGTCTCCTTAGAGTCCAAAAGCTTACCAAGTGTTGGCTATTCTAGAAAATCCTACCTTTGAACCACCTCCCAAAGACTCGCAAGATATAAACTAGTGTATCTCAATGGACGAAGATCACTTGCTTTACCAAGTGTTGGCCCAGGTGATTTAAAGGCGTTTTAAGTTAACTAAAAACATAGAAACCATTAACGGGTCACACTTTCTCTTCATTAAAATCTGAAACAACAAAACTTCCAATTGTTGCATTTGACACCTTACGCAGCTTCCTTAACTCCAAGAGACAAAAAGCCTAACCACTCATTCTTTGAGGAAACATCCTCAGAGCTTGTTTGGCTAGTAATAAAAATACAATCAAAGTGAGTAGGTAAGGCAGAGCAAAGCTCTGTGTATTACTTCCTTCAAAACTATACAAAAATTTGGTCTCTGAGAACAAGCTCCCGAGATGTCTATGTAAAGAAAATTACAAACTATATATCTATGAGTTTATTCACTCTTTGTTCTTACTTACTAACTAAGGAATCCTATGATTGGTGGATTACAAGGAGAAAATGGGGATTTAAACAACAAATATCTGAAGAAAAAATCTAAAAGAGTCGGTAGCTAATATCTGGAAGCACTCGGGTGGATTTCGTAGGCATGCAACATGGGCTGCGAAATTTCGCAAGCTGAAGGTCTCCATTTCGTAGCCAAAGGCTGATTTCGCAGTTAGCACTTTGTGATTTCACAGCTACAAAATTGGCTTTCAGCTTGGTGCAATTGGCTTCCAATGGCTATAACTTCTTCATTTCAGCTCCAATTCGCGCACCGTTTGAAGCGTTGAACTCCTGACTTCCCGAGCTTCGAAAGAAATATAGTATGCATGAAATGGAATCCAGGAAGTGCTCAAAATGTGTCCAAGATTTGTTGTCCTCTTGAATTCTTCATGTTAGATTTCTCACTTTGCTTCTCCTCCTTACATTCATGATTTGCTTTTGGCAAAGGACTACAAAGCTCCAAAGCTTGGATTCTTTATGTAAATGAGCTTCCAATTGCTTTGCCATGGATTCTATAGAACTCTCCTAAATCTTGGATTGCTTTGGTGATCAAAAAGCTATCAAAAACACCAAAACTTAACACAATTTGATTAGAAATGATTGCAAGGGTCCTTAACATGCCAATTGAGTTAAAAGGTAATAACTACTACTCAAAAGTGTTTAAAAGAGTTAATTACAAGCTACAAAATAACACTTTTTGAGTAGTAATCACTCCCCCCAACCGACATATTGCTAGTCTCTTAGCAATGAAGGAGAGAAAAAGAAAAATAAACAGTAATATAATTTACAAAATCATGCTGATCACTTCAAAAATTTTAAGTGGCATGATGATCAAACTCTCACATGGAACATTAAAGATATAAAACTCAAATTTCAACAAGAGTTATCAAATACCTTGCCTAATCACAATTCATAAAGAGAAGGCATTATGCAAATTGAAGCTTTAAAATAGTTTCTACTTCCAAAGGTTCAATCCTAACTCTTCCACAAAAATCTATATCTTACTTATTAGTTTCCGAATATAGTATGTTGAACTAATCTCTCCCCCCAACCTAGTTCTTTTTTCAACACTTAGCAAACTGACAAAATTCAATAGGCTAACAACACACCTCTTGTTTCACTTTTTTTTTTTTTTTTTTTGTAGGAATACAAGGCTTAAAGGTATTCTTTTCTAAATTGTCCATGTAACGGGGGTCCATCGATGACTCCTAACCAATTAAGGTTTAGGGCATCAAGTTTTAAGGATCTTTCAACCACTAACTCCTCGGATTTTACCCCGGACTTTTGAGAATGAATTTTAATACCCAAGCACCTACAGTATGTTAAACTACACCTATTCACCCTTGTAACGAGCATTGAGATCGGTGACTCCCAACCAATGAAGGCTTAGGGCACCAGGTTTTTAAAGATTTTCACCATATACCTTTCAGACCTTACTCGGGTTTCAAGGCAAGCAAACATTTTTTCTTTCTTTTTTTTTTCAAAGGCTCATTGGCCTTTTATAAGGTGTCCCAACACTATTAAATGAGGTCAAAGGTACCAAGTCTAAATTTTCCTAAGTCGAAAGGGAAATAGTTTTTCATCTTATAATCGAAACCTATTGTGCATAGTGTGTGAACAGCTTAAAGTGGAAGACATAAGGTTGAATTCAAT
This sequence comes from Vitis riparia, assembly GCF_004353265.1. NCBI lineage: Eukaryota > Viridiplantae > Streptophyta > Magnoliopsida > Vitales > Vitaceae > Vitis > Vitis riparia. The sequence goes on from NC_048437.1 coordinate 25,144,085, forward strand.
AGAAGTTTCAACAATTTATCAACTTTAATAAGCATAATACAAAATCCAAGTGATACTGCTGGATATGCATGCATATAAATGACAAATAACACGACGTCCTCTACATATGCATATCATCGATGCACATATCGTATTGATTGCCTCACCACCAAGATTATCATGGGGTTTCTCAACATTATTTTTACTGTCGTGGCACTTGCTTTTCTTCTGAGTGTCCAACCACACAATGCTGCTAGGTTTCTTGAAGGAGAGAAGAAAGAGTACTTGATAGAAAACCACCAACCGTGTGCTAGGTTCCTTAACTTAATTACCTTTTTTTGAAATTCTTCCGTGTGGTGCGTGCTATGGATACTCAACGGATTGTGCATGTTCTCCCTTCTCCCAAAAAAACCACCAACCGGTCTTTTCTCTCTCTCTCTCTCTTTTTTTTTTTAAAAAAAAAATCTGGATGGTATTCTTTATGGCTGAACGGTGCACTTGATCTCTCAAAAATCTGCTGCTTGTGCTTTGGAGGAAAGATTCCCCAATGGTACGTGGTGGAGGTTGTGATGTCCCACATCGGATAGGGGAGAATGTTCCTGGCGCTATATATGTAAAAGCTCCTCTTAACCAAGTAGATGCATTTTAAAGTCGTGAAGGCCCTTTGGGCCCAAAGCCAACAATATCTACATGGTTGGGTGCGGGTCGTTACAAATGGTATCAGAGTTGATCCCCTACCCCGGTGTGGGGGTTTGTTTGGCCTGGTATTTGTCTGTTTGGCCCCGCAATCCCATGGGACACAACGAGGACGTTGTGTCTGCATTGGGGGGTGTTTGTGATGTCCCACATCAGATAGGGGAGAATGTTTCTGGTGCTATATATGTAAAAGCTCCTCTTAACCAAGTAGACGCGTTTTTAAAGCCGTGAAGGCCCTTTGGGCCCAAAGCAAACAATATCTACATGGTTGGGTGCGGGTCGTTACAGAGGCTCTTAAAATGAATGGACTCTAGCCCCTCCAATGGTGAATGCGTGCTGTAGAGTTTTAGTGGCAGCCTCTCCTCCTTATTCCTCCTTTTTCCTCCCCTTTTTAATTGCGTCCTCTAGATTTTTAAGTGGCAGATCCTCTTTCCAATGGTGGTTCGATCTTCCCCAAGTCGGCTGGGAGTTCTTCTTGGCTCCCACCCTTATCCAAAAACACCAGCCCTATTTTCATTGGCTTTTGGCAACTGTCCCATGCGAGGACTCCTTTCTCTAAATTCTATGTTTTCTCCACCACAAAAATCCTTTTTAAATTTTAAAAACCAATTTGTGCATATCACCCAAGGAGTCCCACCTTGTTCAAAAACTTCTTCATCCCTATTTTAACTTTCCAATGATCTTCAATAACGTCCAAAAGAGTTTCTTTCCTTCTCAAAGTCTTACAAGAATCAACTTTTCTTATCCATTGATTTCCCTAAAAAATATATCAAATTATTAAATCAAAAAAATGAATAAAAAATTTAGAGAATGATAAAATAATAATAGTCTTAGCAAGATAATAAATAAATAATAATAATAATAAATAACTAAATAAATAAAAGTGATTGATAATAATAAAAATAAATAAATAAATAAATAAGTAAATAAGAAAAATGAGTCATGCAACCATGCGAGTCATACAAGTCATGCTTAGTTTTAGTATCTGTATTCTGTTTTTCATCTTTTGATGAGGTTTATGTTAAACGAATAACGTAGACGAGTTCTATGCATTCTGTGTATTAATTTCACTCTTGATGTGTGTTATAACAATGTGAAGTTTGTACACTTCATGATATATAAATAAAAAGAAGAAAGTTGAATCATGAACAAATTCTTGCTTCATGATCTTTTGCACGGCTGAAACTCAACAGTCTATTAATTAGTGATTTACTTTTATTAGAGAGTAGAATATATTATCATAGAATGGATTTGCCCTGTAATTGAACTTTTCAAATTTGTGAATCAAAATTTAAAGCATGCAGGTCTTTTTTCTTTTCTTTTTTCTTTTGGGTTGAACAAATTTTGTTGTCTTTGCATATATATATATATATATATATATATATATATTTCTATATTTTATGGATATATGGGAAGAAGAAGTCGAAGCAATTGGGCTGTTGAGAGGCCCATACTAACCCAAATCTTTCGACCTTGTAAGAATGTGATAGTTTTAATGTCAAGGGGCTAAGGATCGATGCATGATTATTCAAATCTGGTTAAAATCTCATGTAACCTTCTGAGGATTGTTTTATTTTTATATTCTTGAACTAACATTATTTGCATAAAGCTTCCATTGGCACAACACATACCATACATTTTAACATCTCCAAATGTTCATAAAACAGATATTTGCCAATGCAAGTGGAATAGACATGCTAATCTATATGAATCATACTCATTTTTAGAGGTTTAGATTAAAAAGGCTAGTTACTATGATTTGTACCCTCAAAGAAAAGTCAAGAAATGAGTAGAAAGTCCAACGAGCATAAGAAATTTTTGTAAATCATGTGTATTGTTTATCCAAGTCAAACAAAATCTACCTGGCGTTTGCTATATCAAAGTTGGAATATTTGAATAGTAATGTCAAACTTATCATCTTGTAACATGGGTATATGTGTGTGTATAACACGACAATGTGAGCCAAATTAATGCTCACTTATTGCATTGTTTGTGTTGTATGATTAACTTTTAGCTAGAATACTTTTTCTTTCTTTTCTTTTTTTTTTTAAAAATAATAATAAAATAAAATAAAATAAAAAATTTAAATTCATGTGTATGTTGAAAATAATGAGTTTAGGAATTGAGTATAGATCATGCATCTTGATATTCATCATTGGTGCATAAATTTATTACAACTTAATATTTTGGACTTTATTGATAATTTAGCATGCATGTTAGTAGACCTAGTTTGATGTGTTATGAATATACATATATTGATCAAAACCCATCATCCAACCAATCTAATTATCTCTTGTATCATGTGCCTTATGGAAAAAGGGAGAAAAGTTTTATATGCATTTTTTTTTTTTTTTTGCATTTTCTCAAAAGATTTGAACAAAAGAAAACAAAATCATAAACAAGCTTTGTGGTGGTGTGCAAATGGTATGTATAATGCGGATACACCCCCAGATGATGCCCCATTTTGAAAAGGCAAGCATTATTTCTTAGGTCTTGATGATGGAAATTAAGGCTGGTGCATCTGAGTGGAATCATGTCCATAGAATTGATCAATTCTTATTAGGAGTGTTAGGAAGTATCCTAAATTCCTAATTAGTATAGATTTTTTTTTTGTAAAGAATACTATATAGAATATTTTTAAGTTGATATATTATTGTAATATTAGACTTCCTTATGAAATAAGAAAGGTTTTTTTTGGAAATATCTCTAAAAATATTCAAAGTTATGAGATGAAGATGGGTCTGTAAAGACTATACGAGGTAAATAAAAATGTGAGGATGAACGGGAGTTACCTGGTGTAGCGAAAAGGCTCGTGATAGGGTAGGGATACGAAGAGTGGAGAAACATGGGATGTTTTCAGAAGCCAATAACTGTATTTGGTTATAAGCCAATAATTGTATCTAGTTATATCCTCTGTAATGTTCTAGTTCTATTCTCAATAATGTTCTCTATTGTATAGTGGAATGATTCTCTCTCATCCGTGGACATAGGCATGGTTGGTCGAACTATGTTAAAACCTCATGTATCGTATGTGTTATTATTTTATCTTTGTATTCTTGATTAAGGATGTTTGCATGAAAGCTTCCACTATCATAACAAATTGGTATCAGAGATTGGGTTGAAGATTTATGGAAAAATAAAATATCACAAAGCACACAAGATGAAGGCAAAAGGAATTTTCAGTGAAGGTAGAGTCGATTGCTCTCTCATAGTGATATTAAACAAAAAAATTTGTGTCATGGAGAGTTTGAAGATTGACTTCATGGAATTTGGTCCAAGGTGGAGATTGTTAAGAAGTGTCCCAAATTTCTAATTAGTAAAGATTCCTCTTTTGTACAGAATATTATATTGAATATTTTTGGGTTGATATATTATTGTAATGTTAGACTTCCTTATAGAATAATAAGGAAGTTGTTGGAAATATCTCTATAAATATTTTAAGTCATGAGGAGAAAAAGTTATGAGAAGAAGATGGGTCTGTAAAGACTATATGAGGTGAATAGAGGTGTGAGGAAGAACGAGAGGTACCCGGTGGAAAAGAAGACTCGTGATAGGGTAGGGATATGAAGAGTGGAGAAACATGAGATGTTTCAGGAACCTAATAATTGTATCTGGTTATGTCCTCTGTAATGTTCTTTATTGTATAGTGAAATAATTCTCTCTCGTTTGTAGATGTAGGCATGGTTGGCTAAACCACGTTAAAACCCCATGTACCGTTTGTGTTAATTATTTTATCTTTGTATTCTTGATTAACGATATTTACATGAAAGCTTCTGCCGTTGTAACAAGGAGTATATGTTGCAAGAAAAAGTAGTTTAACATCCAGAACTGTGACCAAACTCCAAAGTTTCAAGCATCATCAATTCAAGTAAACCCTTGGTGTGAATGTAAGAATGAAACGAGAAATTAAACTTTGCCATGCATTCAGGTAATTCAAGGGCAGTTTCTCCTTTATGACCATTCAATTTCCAGTCATCTCGTGCCAAAACCTAATAGTCAAAAATCCAAACCCTTCAAACAAATCAAAGAATGAAAAATCTAAGTGATTACATTGGATATGCATGCTTATAAATAACAATTAACACATCTCCTCTTCATACGCATATCATCTACATATCCAATTTATTTTTATTTCATCTCCTAGCCTGTTTGCCTCACCACCAAGACTATCATGAGGTTTCTCAACGTTGTTTTTACTGTCATAGCACTTGTTTTTCTTCTGAGTGTCCAGCCACACAATGCTGCTAGGGTTCAGCAAAGTGGTCCTGTCCCTCCTCCTGGCCCAAATCCATGTGGGAAAACCCCCATTGAAGGCCCTCCTTGCAAACATCCACCTTCATCTCCTGCAAGAGCACATGCCACCGCTCTGGCTGTCAAGGCTACCATGCACAAGTGACATTTTTACAAGCCATCAGCTCCAAGTATACATAGTTTATTGTCGTGTTTGTCATCTGAATAAACTGATGTGCAGGTCATTTTGGCTTTAGTATCTGTATTCTATTTTTCATCTTTTGATGAAGTTTGTGTTCAACGAATAACATGGACAAGCTCTATGCGTTTCTTTGTATTACTTTTGCTCTTGATGTGTGCTGTAACCATGTGAAGTTTGTACACTTCATGATACAAAAATAAAAAGAAGAAAATTAATTGAATCATGAGCAAATTTTTGCTTGTTTCTTTTCTGATGATCATTGGTCTTTTAAATGTCTAAAACTTAATAGTCCATTAATCAGTGATTTACTTTTATTGGAAAGTAGAATATATATATCAACATAGGGTGGATTTGCCCTGATAAGACAAGCATTTTGGACACTAAGAATAGTAGGTTTTTCAATCAAAATCCTTACCATCCCACTGCTAAGACATTTTGAAGACGACTAATATTAGGTTTTTCAATCAAATTTTATAGCATGCATGTCCCCTTTTTTTCTTTTGGATTGAACAAACTTGTTCTTTGTCTTTGCATATACGTTTATCCTATTTTTCATCTATATTTATGGATCTATTGGGAGAAGACATAAAAGCAAATGGGCTCTTGAGAGGTCCAAACTCTCCCAAATCTTTCTATGGGGTAAGGGTACAATTATTTTTAACTGTCGATGGGGTAAGGGTTGGTACAATAAATTTTAATATCCCTTTGTCATGGCTTCGGCTTCTTCATAGATGGGACCAGAGAGTTCACAGATTACACAGATTGCCCCACCATGAGGAATGTAAACCCATTTCAATGAATTTCTTGAAACGTTAATTTATGCCACTCAATTATAAATTCTTCTATAGAAAATCTATAAAACTAAAATCTTGTTAGAGCTTATAGTGGTATCTCATCCTAGGGTCCATTTTTTTTTTTTTTTTTCAGGAGTAGCATTGCATATCTAACGATCCCTCCCCCAACATGAGCTCTCAATATTACATACTTAACAATCTCTTTCCCAACATGGGGCTCTTGCAACTCTAACCCATGACGTAGCTCTAATTAATATCACTTATTATGATCAAGGAATTAATTAACTGTAAACCAATTAACTATCAATAAGATCAAGTTAATTCAATCATATTCTTCTTCAAGCTTAACTTTCCGTTGGGTTTGACTCATCCCACATAATACTCACATCGTTGGGCTTTATTTTGGAAGCAGTTTTATGTGACTATGTTGTCTTATTTATTTGACTTCCAAAAATCAATGGAATGTTTCAAAGGTAATTTGATTGTAACCATGTGATCCAAGAATGATAGGAAGAAAATGGAGAGTGACCCAATTCTAAAATTTTCCCAACATTTGGTTTGAAATTTGACTTTAACTTCTGTAATAATTCATCTCCCGACTTCCTTTTGAACTTAAAATTTGGTCTCTGCTGTCTTTGTTAATGACTAATATTAAATGGATTTTAATTTCTTCTTTGATTATCTTTATTTATTTTTAATCAAGTGAGTTTTGATCAGCCTAGGGAAACAAACACTGAGGTGGTAAATGAGACATTTGGTATATATTTATGTGCCTATTTCTAGAAAAAAAGACCATCATTTGGAATTACAGGTACTGTTAATTGTTTTTTGGCTTGTGACCATGCAAACGGTGTTGCAAGTTAAGAAAAAGCACAGAGCGAGAGAGCGAGCGAGCGAGCTAGAGAGAGAGAGAGCATGCGGAATGGATCATTTGCTCTGGTTGAGACCATGTGGAATGGATTATTTGCTCTGGTTTTTTGGCTTGTGAGAATGGAAACGGGTAGACTGAAGGCTTTGAATTCCATAGGAGCTCAAACTTTGAACCCTAATTCGATGCCTTCTTTTTGGCAACCAGACGAAGCCCTTTTCATAGGAGAAAGCTCTACGTGACCCCATGTGGAATGGATCATTGGGTCTGGTTTCTTGGCTTGTGAGAATGGAAACGGGTAGACTGAAGGCCTTGAATTCTACAGGAGCACAAACTTTGAACCCTAATTCGATGCCTTCTTTCGGCAACCAGACGAAGCCATTTTCACAGGAGAAAAGCTCCACGTTCCATCTCCATGCATATGGGTCAATCTATCCCTTGCTCTTCTTACTAGATGAAAACTCATTATATAATCAAATTCTGATCCCCTGAGAACTCAAGTGTCTGCAATTTTAAGAAATTTTTATGGCAAGATATATATCACTTTCCAATTGCTTCAATTAATAATTAATAATTATGTGCGGGTTCCGGTTTTGGCAAATTGCTTGAATCTTGAACCCACCTACCCTAATATTTTTGAATTGATATTTTTCCTACCCAAGTCAAATCTAAACTTATTCAAAGTTTGTCCATAAACTCAACCCTACGTTGGGCACAGATTAGACGGACTCAAGTTGCAGTCCTATTCACATATGCATAAAATTGTCCAAATATTATTTGATTTACAAAATGTTTTATAAAACTTAATATGTTTTACTTATGACTTAAGCTAATTTTAAGTTAAATTATTTTTAAATTTGAACTTAAAATTTATTATGTAATTTATATTTTAAGTATTGAGGTTATTCAATAAAGTTAATATTTTACTAAATCATCAAATTGACACATTATTCTTACAATTTCAATTAATATTTGCCCTTGTTAATTTAAATTAATATTTACTTTCATTAATATTAAATAATAAATTCATTTGCTAAACATTCATATTAAATGTCTTATAGACTCATAAAACAACTATAATATATTTAGTTAAAAAAATATATGAATCATAGACGTGGAGTCATTAACATAAAAGATATTCTCATTAGATGTGTGTAAATAGGACGAAAAGAAATCAATGATTTAAAATAAGTTATTTATTTTGACTTAATGATTAAAATTATTTTTAAATTTAATTTATGATATTAAGTTATTTTATTAGATATACTTGAACCTTTTTTGGGATAACTTACTATGTTTGGCTATCATTAAAAGCTGAAATAGAAACCAAAATCATAATTTTTAAAGGATAGTGTTAGCATTATAAAAATTTCACTAAATATGAAATTGAAATTATTGTTTCTATAAAAAGTAACATTTTTTTTTTTTAATTTTCATACTAACTTTTTTTAAGTCATAAGTTTTTTTAACCAAAATTAGTAAAACATACATAAAAGTTTTTATTAATTTTAGAGAAAACTTTTTAACTTCTTAAAAGTCGAACCAAATAGTATTTTAATTTAATAATGACTTGAGTCATGAAATTATGTAAAGTAATTAAATTGGTTTATCAAACTTTATCTCAATCATCCATCTTCTTTGTCCAGACAAAGAAAAATGAAGGAAATACATCTTTAAAATTTAAAAGTCATGAATTTCCATTTTGCATATAAACATATCATTTACAACAATTTTTAGGGCAGATTTACAAGATAGGATCACAAAAATTAGGTAGAGTTTTGGGAAAGAAATACAACATATGATAGGGTATCTTTAGAGAATCAAGGAATAATTACCCCTTTTTCATTCCTTAAAAACTTTAAACAATAAACTTGGTTTTTATAATAATTAAATATTTAATTCAAAATTTGAAATATATTTTCAATATTATTTTCATGTTTATTGAATTTGTTTTCACATTAATTGTAAATAGGATTAAAGTAGCTCTTTGGTTATCTTTTGCATTAATAAAGGGTAGAATGCATGGTTTAAGTATAATTTGGGATTTCATAAGTCATTTTGACAATCTATTTCAAATTTTGAAAATGAAACTTCAAAAAATTTTGGCATCTTTAAAAGTGATGTCAAATGCCTATAAATTAAAGTGTGTTTGGAAATATTTTTACTTAAAATGTTTTTTTATGAAGTGTTTTTTTCTTAAATTTTTAGGCTAAAAACGTTTTATATAATTACTAGTAAATACACTTTTACCGATCTTGCGTGAGCTAATGTACACCTTTTTCTTTGGAAAAAGAAAAAAAATTATCTTAATAATGTAATCAAAAGATTATTATTAAAAAAAAAAGTCTATGAAACATCATATTTTTCTTAGGAAAGAGTTTTTCCTATGACTTGATTTTCAAATCAATAATAACGTTGCAAAGATTTTCATCCACAATGAGGCTTGAATGGGGGTAACGTATATCATATATGTAAGTAGATTCAAACTTAATTATAACACTTGTAAAACATAGGTTTATCTAAGATTTATTTTATGTCATAGGCGGGTAGGGTTGTTAAGGTTGTGAAGAAAATCATACTTTGAAGTTAGGTATGAGCTTTGATGCATCATTTTGACATAATCTCTTGACTTACAATTTGTTTGATCTAACTTCTATTTAATTTAGTATTCTATTACTTTATAAAATATCTCTCTAATTTATAGGACATCAAGGAGAATTAATTTGTTCTCATCCTTATTTTGAAAATAATTTCGAAAATCCCTATTTAGTGGCTGGTTTTATCTTAACAAATTGGAAAGTGATAGCCACATGCAGGAAGAGAATAAGTCAATTTGGTTGAACTAAATAAAAGCTTTGATACATGTTTATTCCTAATAGAAAATTTTACATTCATGTCAAAATAAAAATTTGTGAGACTAAAAATGTGTTTAACAGTAATTTTAGGAAGTATTTTTATCATTTCTAATATTTGACCATTTTTATTTTTCAAATTTTAAAAACATTATAAACACTTCCTAAAATTATTGTCAAACGCACTCTAAAGCTTTCTTTAAAAAGCATTTTAAAAAATAATTCTGAAAAATGGTTTTCCAGAATAGTTTTTAAAAACGGTTCTTTAATATTTTATAAAATAAAAGTTTATTTGAAAACTTGGAATGTTCTTAATTTTTTTCTATATTTTTAAATATATTCTAAAAATAAATTTTACGTATTTTATTTTATTTTTAATCATTTTTCACATTCTTATAATTATTTTTTGAAATAATTTTTAAAAATAGCTTGTATTTTTAAAACTGTGTTTTGTTTTCTAATTATCAAACTTGTTTCCCTGTTTTTTGTTATGAAAAATAGAAAACTATTTTCAAAAGTAATTATCAAACATACCTAAATCTTCTTGCATCCTAACAAGATTCTTAATTTCTTAACAAAAAAATTAGTCTTTCTATCGAAGTACATGCTTTGAAGTCATCTAACTTAATCTTTAAATTAAGCTTTGTGACAATCCATTCGAATAAAAAGTATAAAATCAATTTCCATCCATTTGAAGTCACATTAGTTATGAGAGTTCTTGACCACCTTTTTCTTTTCTTCGGAATTGGTCGCTCTAACACACGCCCAAAAAGAAAAAGAAAAAGATAGATACACGAGAGGTAAGGAATAAAGCTTGCCATCTACCATTGAGATGCACAAAAACTCCAAAAACAAGCCTACGAGCTTCGATCTTGAGCATGGCCATCCTTAGTAGAGGAAGCCACAGCAACATCATCACAAAATTGGGAAAATGCAGGCGGCGCAAGCCCAACACGGCCAGCTGCGTTCATTTCATTCAAGGCGCACCTGCCTCCTCTCTGTCCAGGGATGCGTGTGCATGGACTGGTTCTGGGTTCACCTCTTTATCTAATAAAAACCCATCCTCATATATGTGTTAAGATCAAGCAAATCAGTTACCTTAAGGTTTTTCATTGTCCATAAATAAATCCTTTCCTCAACACCAGTGCTCATTTCATGGTGAGCCTGTATCCACTACAATATTCTCTATGGTATAATAAAATAATTATCTCTCATCCTTGAATTTAGATATGATTGATCGAATCACAACAAAATCTTGTGTAGCTTTGTGTGGATTGTTTTATTTTTATGTTCTTGAACTAAGAGTGATTTTGGCAGGTGGAAATGTTTTTAGGAGAATCACGTATCAAGTTTTTCTCCAAAAACAATATAAATAATTTTGCCAAATACCTTTTTTTTTTTTCAAAAATTACTTTTTAGGTTAAAAACGCTTCTTAGAATCATTGTCGAATGGACTCTAACATTATTTGTATTAAAGCTTCCGATGGCACAATGGATACTAAAGATTTTAATATCTCCAAATGTTCATAAACCTGATATTTTTCAGTGCAAGCGGAATATATATATATATATAATTGGATTGAAGTTGGCTAAACAAGAACTGAAGCTTTATTCCTGAGTTATGAGATATGCTAATCAAGATCAATCATACCCTTTTTTTAGAGGTTTAGATTAAAAGGCTTGTTACAATGATTTGTTCTCAAAGAAAAGTCAAGAAATGAGTAGAAAGTCTAAGGAGCATAGGAAATTTTTGTAAACCATGCGTACCACATGTAGATCCAAGTCACAAAATCTACCTGGCATTTGTTATATCAAACTTAGAATATTTGATTAGTAATGTCAAACTTGTAACGACCCGCTCCCAACCATGTAGATATTGTCCGCTTTGGACCCAAATGGGCTCTCACGGCTTTAAAATGCGTCTACTTGGTTAAGAGGAGTCTTTACATATATAGCATCAGGAACTTTCTCCCCTATCCGATGTGGGACATCACAAACACACCCCCCCCCCAATGCAGACATAACGTCCTTGTTATGTCCCATGGGATTGCGGGGTTAAACAGACAAACATCCCTTATAGAGCCAAACAAACCCCCACATCGGGGTCGGGGATCGGCTCTAATACCATTTGTTATTTGATAACCAGAGTAAAATATTTTGAATGCATTTGATTTGGTTTTGATGAGAAATTGTTTTGAAATGGATATGAGAAAGTTTGTTGAAAAGTTTGAATATATTAGTATTTCGAACTCAAAAGTTTTTTTTTATGAAAATAAGTATATGTTATATCTCCTATTTGTAAACATGATTGAAAATGTTTGATCCATGAAACTGCATTGATGTTCTTTATTGAGCTTTAAGCTCATGCCCCTTCATTGATAATTTTTCAGGTATTTTTAGTTCAGACGAGGAGTGATGGCTAGGCTTGGGAATTTTTCTTTGTTAGGCTTTTGGCTCAAACTTTATTTTTGGACATTGTTTAGATGTTAAAATTTATTTTCCATTTAAACTATTTGAATTTGGAGTTATTTGGACAATAACACTCTGGTTGATGTGTTAGTTTTTTTAAAGTTGATACTTGGAGATTTTAGAATTTTGTCCTACTACTCTGAACAAGAATTTGGTAATTGGTAAATTTATATCCAGTTACAATACGAATGTTTATGTCATTTCCACTTTGAGCCTTGGGGCTTGAGGTGTGAAATGACCGTCATGCCCTTGGAGTAGGTTGTTAGGGTTGTTAAGAAAATCATACTTTGAAGTTAGGTATGACCTTTGATGCATCATTTTGACTTAATCTCTTGACTTACAATTTGTTTGATCTAACTTCTATTTAATTTAGTATTTTATTACTTCATAAAATATCCCTCTAATTTATAGTACATCAAGGAGAATTAATTTGTACTAGTCCTTATTTTGGAAATAATTCTGAAAATCTCTACACCCTGGCTAATTTTATCTCAACGAATTGGAAAGTGATAGCCACATGCAGGAAGAGAATAAGTCAAATTTGATTGCACAAATTTAAAGCTTTGATATATGTTTATTCCTAATAGAAATTTGGCATTCATGTCAAAATAGAAATTTGTAAGACTAAGGCTTTCTTTAAGAAGTGTTTTAAAAAATAATTATGAAAAAATGGTTTTCCAAAACAATTTTTAAAAACGGTTGTCTAATGTTTTATAAAGAAAAAGTTTATTTGAAAAGACATGCATGTATTAATTAGTAGACCTAGTTTTACGTGTTATGAGTTCACCCTAGGTTAAAGTATATACATATACTGAAAAGACATCACCTAACCAACCCAATTAACACGTGTATCGTGTGCCTTCAAAAAGGGAGAAAAGTTTTATATGCATTTTTCTTGCATTTTCTCAAGAGATTTGAACAGAAGAAAACAAGATTATAAACAAGCTTTGTGGTGATGAGGAAATGGTATGTATATGCTTATACGTACCCAGATGATGCCCCAGTTTGAAAGGACATGCCTTGTGTCTCAGGTCTTGACGATAAAGGAAAGGTTGGTGCATGTGAGTGGAATCATCTACAAAGAGTTGATCAATTCTTAATTAGAAATATATGTTACGAGGAAAAGCAGCTTAAAACATCCAGAACTGTGACCAAACCCCAATTTCAAGCCTCAATTCCAGCAAAAACACACCTAGTCTTTTAGAAACTCCTGCCCCGAATTCATGTGAGAAATCCCCGTTGGAGGCCCTCCTTGCAAAAACCTGCCTGCATCTCCTGCAAAAGCACATGCCACCGCTCCGGCTGTCAAGGCTACCATGCACAAGTGACATTTTTAAAAGCCATCAGCTCCAAGTATACTTAGTTTATTGTCGTTTGTCATCTGAATAAACTGATTTGCAGGTCATTTTGGCTTTAGTATCTGTATTTTATTTTTTATCTTTTGATGAAGTTTGTGTTCAACGAATAACATGGACGAGTTCTGTGCGTTTCTGTGTATTTCTTTGGCTCTCGATGTGTGCTGTAACCATGTGAAGTTTGTCCACTTCATGATACAAAAATAAAAAGAAGAAATTAAATTTGAATCATGAACAAATTTTTGCTTGTTTCTTTTCTAATGATCATTGTCATTTGAACGTCTAAAACTTAATAGTCCATTAATCAGTGATTTAATTTTTATTGGAAAGTAGAATATATATATATATATATATATATGAACATAGGGTGGATTTGCCCTGACAAGACAAGCATTTTGGACACTAGGAATAGTGGGTTTTTCAATCAAAATCCTGACCATCTCACTGCTAAGACATTTTGAAGACGACTAGTATTAGGTTTTTCAATCAAATTTTATAGCATGCATGTCCCTTTATTTTCTTTTGGGTTGAACAAACTTGTTATTTTTCTTTGCATATGGGTTTATCCTCTTTTTTCATCTATATTTATGGATCTCTTGGGAGAAGACATAGAAGCAATTTGGCTCTAGAGAAGCCCAAACTAACCCAAATCTTTCGATGGGGTAAGGATGATAGTTTTTAATATCCCTTTGTTATGGTGTTGGCTTCTGCACAGATTGGGCCCAGAGAGTTAACCGATTACACAGATTGCGCCACCTTGATCGAGGAATGCAAAGCCAATGTAAACTGATGGACTTCAGTTTCATGCGTCCACTTTAGCGAGTTTCTTGAAATGGTTATGCCATTTATAAATTCCTTTATAAAAAAATCTATGAAATTAAAACCTTGTTAGGATCCTAGAGTTATCTCATTAAAAAACCAATTGACTCTACTTATTTTGAGGCTTATATATAGTGGTGTATAACCATCTCCAACATTAAACACTCATCCTAATTAATGTTTTTTCCTTTTTCATCATTTTTGTTTCTCATGGTGTTAGGATATTTTTATGTATTGGCAATTTTATTCCTTTTCATTCTGGCTTAGAAATCTTTTTAGATAATAACTTACTTTATATTAAAGATTCAAGGTTATTGTGTGTTCAATCAGGTAGTCACAAATAAGTTTGAAATATTTTGTTAAAGACAAATTAATTTTTTTTGGAAGTTTTAAAATTGAGTTAAAATGTCTTTATTAATTTTTGACAACTTTGAGATTTTATTTTTAATTAATTTTTTGAAAGTTGATTATTTTGTTTAAAAATAAAATAAAATTCTTTTGTCAATTAATTTTTGGAAAGTTGGTATTTTACTTTTTAAGAAAATTCCATTTCTAACTCTCTATGGTCTTAGGCCTATATATACCCTACCTAAATATGTTTTTGGGTTAGACACTTTGAGAATCAACCAACTTGATCTATTATTCCCAATTTCTCGAGAAAGAATTTACACGGTTGAATTCTAGGTTGTTAGAAGGATTTCTATCCCCTCAAAAGCTGAAAGCAATCCATTGAAGTATTGGAGGTACTACATCATAGATATGAATCAAAGTATAGGTGTTGAAAATTAAGTCTTTAGGGTAAAACAGTCAGGTAAATCTATGTACTTTGATCTCAAATAATGAATTGTAGATTAGAGGTCTTAAGCCTCATGGTTTTTTTTTTATCTCCACAATTAATGTGGGGGTTTTCCATGTAAAAAATTAATATCTACCTTACTTGATCTTTGATTACTTTGAGTATAGATCATGCATCTTGATATTTATCATTGGTGCATAAATTAACAATTTAATATTTTGCACTTTATTGATAATTTAACATGCATGTTAGAAGACCTAGTTTTACGTGTCATGAATTTCACCCTCGATTAAGGCATATACAAGTTCCAAAGTATCGATCAAGATAGATACGACTTAGACAAGTCGTATCCGCCATGGGCAAGCCTATTGCGAAATCGATATTTGAGTTTGACTCGAAGATGGTCTACATCGATTCAAAATGAGAAGCAACCTAGAACTTGAGCCTTAAGGAAAATCAATTACAGATGGTTTTATTGTCATTCACCTAATTGTAGAGAAAGAAAAAAAAAAGGTTTGACAAAGAAGAAGAGGACGGGGAGAATAGTTTTATTCTCATTCACCTAGTTGGAAAAAAAATGGGTTTGAAAGAGAAGAAGAGGATTGGGAGGATGGTTTTATTCCCATTCACTCTGTTGCAAATAAAGGGAAAAAAAAAAAAGGTTTGAAAGAGAAGAAAAGGGGAGGATGAAGAAATGGGTCTTGGTAATGACGTAATGGGTTTACCAATGTGTGTTAGGGTATTTATGTAATGAATATAGTAGTATTTATATCATGGGCAATGAATATAATGAAATAAATTGAAATGTAAATATAAGTTATAACAATTTAATTTAATTATATTTTTAAAAAATTACTAATTTTTTAATACAAGTAAATAAGATGTATAAATTAAATTTTATTAAATAACATGTTACTAAAAAAATTAATAACTACTTGTATCAATATTAACAATTGAAAATTTTTATAATTAATTAAATTTAATATGAAGATATGAAATAAAAGAACTTTTAATATTAAAAAATAATAAACATGTTCTTATGTTTATTTAAATAACATTAAATATAATTAAACTTAAAACTTTATGAAAAGTATATTTACTTGTATACATTTTACTGGTTGTCCAATACATAATGGAAGATATCGAGGCCGATGTGTCTCAAGACCTCCCAAGTTAAAGTTAATGACCGAGACTACAACTTTGAATCATGAGCATATACATATTTTGAGAACCCATCACTTATCCAACCAAATTAACACTTTCATCATTTGCCTTTGGGGAAAAAGGGAGAAAAGTCTTATATGCATTTTTCTCGCATTTTCTCAAGAGATTTGAACGGAAGAAAACAAGATCATAAACAAGCTTTGTGGTGGTGTGGAAATGGTATGCATATGCGTATACACCCCGGATGATGCCCCATTTTGAAAGGACACGCATTGTGTCTTAGGTCTTGATGATAATGGAAATTAAGGTCGGTGCATGTGAGTGGAATCATCTGCAAAGAGTTGATCAATTCTTAATTAGCAGTGTATGTTACGAGAAAAAGCAGCTTAACATCCAGAACTCTGTGACCAGACCCCACTCAAGCCTCAATTCAAGTAAACACGTTCCTATCGTGCCTCAATTCAGGTAATTCAAGGGCAGTTTCTCCTTTATGACTGTTCAATTTCCAGTCATCTCGTGGCAAAACCTAATAGTCAAGAATCCAAACCCTTCAAACAAATCAAACAATGAAAAATCCAAGTGATACCAGGATATGCATGCATATAAATAACAATTAACACGATCTCCTCTTCATATGCATAACATCCACATATCCAATTTATTTGTATTTCATCTCCTAGCCTGTTTGCCTCACCACTAAGACTATCATGAGGTTTCTCAACGTTGTTTTTACTGTCATAGCACTTGTTTTTCTTCTGAGTGTCCAGCCACACAATGCTGCTAGGGGTCCTGTCCCTCCTTCTGGCCCCAGTTCATGTGGGAAAATCCCGTTTGAAAGCCCTGCTTGCAACAACCCGCCTCCATCTCCTGCAAGACCACATGCCACCACTCCGGTTGTCAAGGCTACCATGCACAAATGACATTTTTACAAGCCATTAGCTCCAAGTATACATAGTTTAAGGTCGCATTTTTCATCTGAATAAACTGATTTGCAGGTCATTTTGGCTTTGGTATCTGTATTTTATTTTTCATCTTTTGATGAAGTTTGTGCAAAACAAATAACATAGACAGGTCCTATGCGTTTCTTTGTATTACTTTCGCTCTTCATGTGTGTTGTAACCATGTGAAGTTTGTACACTTCATGATGATATAAAAAAATAAAAATAAAAAAGAAAGTTGAATCATGATAATCATTGATCTTTGGCAGGACTATAACTCAACAGTCTATTAATCAGTGATTTACTATATTGGAAAGTAGAATATATATATCACCATAGAGTGGATTTGCTCTAATAAGACAAGCATTTTGGACACTATGCATAGTAGGTTTTTCAATGAAAATGCTGACCATCCCACTGATAAGACATTTTCAGTATTAGGTTTTTCAATCAAATCTCGTAGCATGCATGTACCTTTTTTTTTATTTTGAGTTGAAAACTCTTTTTTCGTCTTTGCATGTATGCTTATTCTATTTTTTTGATCTATTGGGAGAAGACATAGAAGTAATTTGGCCCTTGAGAGGCCCAAACTAACCCAAATGTTATGGCTTCAGCTTCTTGATAGAAGGGACCAAAGAGTTCACTGATTACACAGATTGCCTCACCATGAGGAACGTAAATCCATTTCAATGAATTTCTTGAAATGTTTATGCATGCCACTCAATTATAAATTCTTTATAGAAAATCTATGAAACTAAAATCTTGTTAGAGCTTTTAGTGATATCTCATTTTTTTTTTTCCAGGAGTAGCATTTTTGCATATCTAACAATCCCTCCCCCAACGCCGGGTTCCAATATCATTGCATACCTAACAATCTCTTTCCCAACATGGTGCTCTTGCAACTCGAACCCATGACCCAAATTAATAATTACATTGATTAAACTGATTATAATTTTAAACTATTTAACTCATATTTCACTCATTTTGAATTTATTTTTAAATAAAAACGTCAATTAAATCATAAACATGTTTAATCGAGACATTGATCATATAGACTTATACAAAACCTAATTAAATAGAATGACTTAATTATTAAATGAGTTACATTTGTTATTTATTTAATAATTAGATAGTATTTAGGTTTATGTTTTTATTAGTGTAAAGTTTGGGTAATATTACTATCAATAATCATGCCTTTGCTCTGCTTCTAACTTAAGTCTTACATGAAACGTATTCCAAACCAACCCTTTAACAATTAAACATTCATAAGTGCCATCATATTGTCCTCGTATTGTTTGTTTCAAGAGAGGAATTTGTCTCATAAAATTTTCTACCATGTTTTTTCTATATGTTATCCAATGTCGCTTCATTTCTAAACGTATACCCCAGCGGCAAGGGCACGGAAAGCGAAAATTTCAGGCATTTCAGGGGTTGAGACTCAGAATTAAGACCCGTCATTTTCTCCTCTGCCTTTTGGGTTAATATGTCTAGCCTCCCAACATGCTGCTCTAATTAATATCATATGTTAGAATCAAAGACTTAATTAACCATAAAACAATTAGCTATCGGTAAATCAAGTTAATCTTGATGTCAATCATAGTTATCTTCAGGCTTAACTTTAACGGTAGGGTTGATTTCAATGGTATTGGTCTCTAGAAGAATATAAAAATCTATAACCCAATTTTTAGATCAAGAGGTCAGCGTTGATTTCAATGGAGTGGTCTAGGGAGCAGCGGATATTACTTTGGAAGCAGTTTTCTGTGGCTATGCTCTCTTATTTATTTGATTTCCAAAAATCAACGGAAGGTTTCAAAGGTAATTTCATTCTCAATATGTGACCCGAAACAGATAGGAAGAAAACGGAGAGTGAGGGTTGGATGCATAGAAGACTTGATTCGAACCCAATTCTAAAACTTTCTTTAACATAGCTCAAGTAAAGATACATGGAGTCATAGATGACCGCTGTTATTGCACAAAAATATGGTTTGAAATTTGACATCAACTTCTGTAATAATTCATCTTCCCGACTTCCTTTTTGCCTTAAAATTTGGTCTCTCCTGACTTTGTTTAAGACTAATATTAGATGGATTTTATTTTCTTCTTTGATTATTTATTTATTTATTTTAATCAAGTGAGTTTTGATCAGCCTAGGGAAACAAACATTGAGGTGGTATATATTTGTGCCATCATTTGGAATTACAGATGCTGCTAATTGTCTCTTGGCTTGTGGCCATGCAAACGGTGTTGCGTGTTAAGAAAGAGCACAGAGAGAGAAAGAGAGAGAGAGAGAGACCATGTGGAATGGATCATTTGGTCTGGTTTCTTGGCTTGTGAGAACGGAAACGGGTAGACTGAAGGCCTTGAATTCCACAGGAGCACAAACTTTGAACCGTAATTCGATGCCTTCTTTTGGCAACCAGACGAAGCCATTTTCATAGGAGAAAACCTCCACGTTCCATCTCCATGCATATGGGTCAATCTAACCCTTACTCTTCTTACTAGATGAAAACTCATTATATTATCAAATTCTGATCCCTGAAAACTCTGGCGTGTCTGTAATTTTAAGAAATTTTTATGGCAAGTCATCAATTTCCAATTGCATCAATTAATAATTAATAATGGTTTTGGCAGATTGCTTGAACCTTGAACCCACACCTACCTTAATATTTTCAAATTGATATTTTTCCTACCAAAGTCAAACCTTAACTAATTCAAAGTTTGCCATTATTAACTGGAACCCTAAGTTGGGTACACGTTTGACCAACTCAAGTTGCAATCCTACTCACATATGCATGAAATTGTTCAAATATTATTTGATTTGCAAACTATTTCGCAAAACTTATTATTTAAGTTGACTTTAAGTTAAATTATTTTTAAATCATTAACTTCAAACTTATTACTTAATTTATACTTTAAGTATTAAGGTTGTTGGGTGAAGTTAACCCAACATTTTTGCTAAATCATCAAATTGACACATTATTTTCATTAATTTCAACCAATGTTTTAGAATCGGACCGATGATTGAATTGGAAAAGTTATGGATTCACTGGTCGGACCGCGGTCGAACCAATAAGGTCATAAATAATAATTTATATATTACATAAAATTTTAAATAATTATAAAGAATTAAAATTATATACAATTAAAAGTTTTAATAATATTTCATTTTTATATTTGACATATCAAATAAAATGATGAAGAGAAATATAAATATATTAATATTTTAAATTTTATTAAATAGAACATATATAATATTTAAATATCATTTTTTCATGGAGCAACATTGTTGCATACCTAATAATCCCTCCTCCAACATGAGGCTTTTGCAACTCCAACCTTAAAACATAGCTCCGATACCACTTGTTAGAATAAAAAACTTAACCATCTCATCTTAAAACCAATTAACTATCAGTGATATTAAGTTAATTCTCTTTATGTGGCTTGATGTCATTCATTCATATTCATCCTAAGACTTATAGTAGTGACTAACAATCTCTGATCTTACATACTCATCCCAAAATCAGAAGCATTATTGCATACCTAATAAATATGTTTTTTCCTTTTTCGTCATTTTTGTTTCTCATGGTGTTAGGACATTTTTATAGTATTGACAATTTTATTCCTTTACATTATGGCTTAGAAATCTTTTTAAATAATAACTTACTCTCCGTTGAAGATTCAAGGCTATTATGTGTTCAGCTGGGTAGTCACAAATAAGTTTGAAAGATTTTGTTAATGGCAAATTATTTTTTTTGGAAGTTTTAAAATTGAGTTAAATTGTCTTCATTAATTTTTTGCAACTTTGCAATTTTATTTTTAATTAATTTTTAGAAAGTTAGATTTTTTTTTTTTAAAGAAAATTCTTTTTTTAATACATTTTTGGAAGTTGATATTTTATTTTTAGTTAATTTTTAGAAAGTTGATTAGTTTATTTTTTAAAAAAAATTAAATTAAATTCTTTTGTTAATTAATTTTTGGAAAGTTTATATCTTACTTTTTAAGAAAATTTTGTTTCTAACTCTCTAGGGTCTTAGGCATATATATACTCTACCTAAATATGTTTTTGGGTTGGACACTTTGAGAATCAACCAACTTGCCCTATTCTTCCCAATTTCAGAAGAAAGAATTTACAAGATTGAATTTTAGGTTTTGTTAGAAGGATTTGTATCCCCTCAGAAGCTTAGAGGAATCCACTGAAGTATTGGAGGCACTATATCACATATGTGAATCAAAATATAGGTGCTAAAGAGCAAGTCTTTAGAGTAAAATGGTCAAGTAAATTTGTGTACTTAATTTAATCTCAAATAGTGAATTGTAAATTATAGGTCTTAAGCCCATGGTTTTTTATCATCGTAATTAATGTGAGGGTTTTCCACGTAAAAAATTATTGTGTACCTTGATCTTTGATTACTTTGAGTATAGATCATGTATCTTGATATTCATCATTGGTGCATAAATTAACAATTTAATATTTTGAACTTTATTGATAATTTAACATGCATGTTAGTAGACCTAGTTTTATATGCTATGAATTTCATCCTTGGTTAAAGTATATACAAGGACCAAAGTATCAGCTGAGACAAGTACAACTCAGCCAAGCCCTATCTGCCTTGGGCAAGCCTACTACGAAATTGATATTTGAGTTTTGACTCAAAGATGGTCTAGATCCATTCAAAATGAGAAACAACCTAGAACTTGAGCCTTGAGGAGAATCAATCACAAATGGTTTTATTCTCATTCACCTAATTGCAAAAAAAGGAAAAAAAAATACGGTTGATTGAGAAGAAGAGAACGGGGAAGATGGTTTTACCCTCATTCACCTAGTTGGAAAAAAAATGGGTTTGAAAGAGAAGAAGAGGATGGGAAGGATGGTTTTATTCACATCCATCCTGTTGCAAAGAAAGAAAGAAAAAAAGGTTTGAAAGATAAGAAGAGGACAAAGAGAATGAAGAAATGGAACTTGGGTAATGAGGTAATGGATTTACCCATGGGTGTTAGGGTATTTATAAAAATAGGTAATGAATATAGTGGTATTTATACCATGGGTAATGAATATAATGAAATAAATAGAAATGTAAATATAAATTATAAAAATTTAATTTAATTATATTTTAAATAAATTACTAACTTTTTTTTAATACAATTAAATAAGATGTATAAATAAATTTTATTAGATAACATATTACTAAAAAAATAATAATTACTTCTATCAATATTAACAATTGAAAAATTTTATGATTAATTAAATTTAATATGAAGATATTAAATTAAAGAACTTTTAATATTAAAAAATAATAAACATATTTTTATGTTTATTTAAATAATATTAAATATAATTAAACTTGAAACTTTATAAAAATTATATTTAATTATATACATTTTTCCTGTCATCATCTGATACCGATCAAAGTGCCTCAAGACCTCCTAAGTTAATGACCAAGACCATGACTTTAAAAGATAGGTATATACATATATTGAGAACCCATCACTTGATCAACCCAATTAACACTTTTATCACGTACCTTTGGAGAAAAAGGGACTTGTGCTCTTGATTTGTGTTGTAACGTGTAACCATGTGAAGTTTGTACACTTCATGATGATATAAAAAAATAAAAATAAAAAAAGAAAGTTGAATCATGAACAAATTTTTGCTTCTTGTTGTTGTGATGATCATTGATCTTTTGCAGGGCTAAAACTCAGTAGTCTATTAATCAGTGATTTACTTTATTGGAAAAGTAAAATAGATCAACATAGAATGGATTGCCCTGTAATTGAACTTTTCAAAAAATCCGGGCCACCCAACTGATAAGAATAGTGGGAGAAGACATAGAAGACGACAAGTATTAGGTTTTTCAATCAAATATTAGGTTTTTGATTGAACAAACTTGTTATTTGTCTTTGCGTATATATTTATCCTATTTTTGATAAGAATAGTGGGAGATTCCCTGTTTTTCAATCAAAATCCTAACCATCTCATTGATAAGACATTTTGAAGACGACAAGTATTAGGTTTTTCAATCAAATTTTATAGCATGCATGTCCTTTTTTTTTCTTTTGGGTTGAACAAACTTGTTATTTGTCTTTGCGTTTATATTTATCCTATTTTTTAATCTATATTTATGGATCTAGTGGGAGAAGACATAGAAGTAATTGGGCTCTTGAGAGGCCCAAACTAACCCAAATCTTTCGATGGTGGTAAGGATGATAGTTTGTAATATCCCTTTGTTATGGTGTTGGCTTCTGCACAGATTTTGCCCAGAGAGTTCACCGATTACACAGATTGCACCCCCTTGAGGAATGCAAAGCCAATGTAAAGTGATGGACTTCAGTTTCATGTGTCCACTTCAGTGAGTTTCTTGAAATGGTTATGCCATTTATAAATATTTTTCTGTAAAAAAATCTATGAAATTATAAAATCTTGTTAGGATCGTAGAGTTATCTCAACAAAAAACCAATTGACTCTACTTATTTTGAGGCTTACAGAGGTGTGTAACCATTTCCAGTATTAAACACTCATCCCAAGGTCATTTATTTTTGTGCAGCAACATTGTTGCATACCTAATAATTCCTTCTCCAACATGAGGCTTTTGCAACTTGAACCTTTAGACATAGCTCCAATACCACTTGTCATAATTAAACACCTAACCATCTCTTCTAAAAACCAATTAACTATCAATGAGATTAAGTTAATTCTCTTTATGTGACTTGATGTCATTCATTCATATTCATCTTGAGACTTATAATAGTGTCTAATTATTTTCCACCTTACATACTCATCCCAATATCAAAAGCATTGTTGCATACCTAACAAATATATGTTTTCTCCTTTTTCGTCATTTTTGTTTCTGACAGTGTTAGGTCATTTTTATGTATTGACATTTTTGTTCCTTTTTATTCTAGCTTAGAAATCTTTTTGGGTAATAACTTACTCTTTATTGAAAAATGCGTTCAACCAGGTTGTCATAAGTAAATCTAAAAAAGTTTGTCAAAGGCAAGTTAGTTTTTTGGAAGTTTTAAAATTGAGCTAAAAGGTTCATTAATTTTTGGCAACTTTGAGATTTTATTTTTAATTAATTTTTAGAAATCTATTTTTTTTTTTTTAAAGAAAATTTTATTCTTAATGAATTTTTGGAAAATTGATAATTTTATTTTTGAAGAAAATTACTTTCTTAATTAATTTTTAAAAAGTTGATTATTTATTTTTTATTTAAAAAAAATCTTTTCTTAATTAACTTTTGAAAAGTTGATATTTTACCTTTTAAGATATTTTCATTTCTAACTCTCTAGAGTCTTAGGTTTATATATAACCTACCTAAATATGCTTTTGGGTTGGACACTTTGAGAATCAACCAACTTGCCCTATTATTCCCAATTTCTCAAGAAATAATTTATAGGATTGAATTTTAGGTTGTTAGAAGGATCTCTATCCCCTCAGAAGCTAAGAAAAATCTATTGAAGCATTGGAGGTACTACATCACATATGTGAATTGTAGATTAGAGGTCTTAAGCCCTATGGATTTTTATCTCCACAATTAATGTGGGAGTTTTCCACATAAAAAATTATTGTGTACATTGTTCTTTAATTACTGAGTATAGATGATGTATCTTGATATTCATCATTGGTGCATAAATTAACAATTTAATATTTTTGAACTTTCTTGATAATTTAACATGCATGTTGGTAGACCTAGTTTTACATGTTATGAACTTCAGCCTCGATTAAGGTATATACAAGGTCTGACCTATCAACCAAAACAGGTATGACTCATCCAAGTCATTTCTGCCTTGGGCAAGCCTACTATGAAACCAGTATTGAGTTTGACTCAGAGATGGTCTAGATTGATTCAAAATGAGAAGCAGCCTAGAAGTTGAGCCTTGAGGAGAATCAATCGCAGATGGTTTTATTCTCATTCACCTAATTCCAAAGAAAGAAAAAAAAAAAAGGTTTGACTAAGAAGAAGAGGACGGGAAGGATGGTTTTATTTTCATTCACCTAGTTGAAAAAAAAAAAGGTTTGAAAGAGAAGAAGAGGATGGGATGGATGGTTTTATTCCCATTCATCTTGCTGCAAAGAAAGAAAAAAAAAATGGGTATGAAAGAGAAGAAGAGGACGGAGAAGATGAAGAAATGGATCTTAGGTAATGAGGTAATTGGTTTACCCATGGGTGCTAGGGTATTTATAAAATGGGTAATGAATATAGTGGTATTTATACCATGGGTAATGAATATAATGAAATAAATTGAAATGTAAACATAAATTATAACAATTTAATTTAATTATATTTTAAATAAATTACTAACTTTTTAATACAATTAAATACGATGTATAAATTAAATTTTATTAAATAACATATTACTAAAAAAATTAATAATTACTTGTATCAATATTAACAATTGAACATTTTTATAATTAATTAAATTTAATATGAAGATATGAAATAAAAGAACTTTTAATATTAAAAAATAATAAACATATTTTTATGTCTATTTAAATAACATTAAATATAATTAAACTTAAAACTTTATAAAAAAAAAAAAGTATATTTAATTATATATATTTTGCCTGTCGTCCGATACCAATCAAAGATACCGAGACCGACGTGCCTCAAGACCTCCTAAATTAATAACCGATACCATAACTTTGAACCTATATAAATATATTGAGAACCCATAACTTAACCAACCTATTAACACTTTTATCATGTGCCTTTGGGGAAAAAGGGAGAAAAGTTTTATATGCAGTTTTCTTGCATTTTCTAAAGAGATTTGAACAGAAGAAAACATGATCATAAACAAGCTTTGTGGTGGTGTGGAAATGGTATGTATATGCGTACACACGCCGGATGATGACCCATTCAAGGACACGCACTGTGTCTTAGGTCTTGACGATAATGGAAAGGTGCATGTGGGTGGAATCATCTGCAAAGAGTTGATCAATTTTTAATTAGCAGTGTATGTTACGAGAAAAAGCAGCTTAACATCCAGAACTCTGTGACCAAACCCCACTCAAGCCTCAATTCAAGTAAACACGTTCCTATCGTGCCTCAATTCAGGTAATTCAAGGACAGATTCTCCTTTATGACCGTTCAATTTCCAGTCATCTCGTGGAAAAACCTAGTAGTCAAGAATCCAAACCCTTCAAACAAATCAAACAATGAAAAATCAAAGTGATACCATTGGACATGCATGCATATAAATAACAATTAACACGATCTCCTCTTCATTTGTATATCACCCACATATCCAATTTATTTGTATTTCATCTCCTAGCTTGTTTGCCTCACCACCAAGACTATCATGAGGTTTCTCAACGTTGTTTTTACTGTCATAGCACTTGTTTTTCTTCTGAGTTTCCAGCCACACAATGCTGCTAGGGTTCAGCAAAGAGGTCCTGTCCCTCCTCCTGGCCCAAATCCATGTGGGAAAACCCCCGTTGAAGGCCCTCCTTGCAAACATCCACCTGCATCTCCTGCAAGAGCACATGCCACCGCTCCGGCTGTCAAGGCTACCATGCACAAGTGACATTTTTACAAGCCATCAGCTCCAAGTATACGTAGTTTATTGTCGTGTTTGTCATCTGAATAAACTGATTTTCAGGTCATTTTGGCTTTAGTATCTGTATTTTATTTTTCTTCTTTTGATAAATTTTTTGTTCAACGAATAATGTAGACGAGTTCTATGCGTTCTGTGTATTAATTTCGCTCTTGATGTGTGTTGTAACAATGTGAAGTTTGTACACTTCATGATAGATAAATAAAAAGAAGAAAGTTGAATCATAAACAAATTTTTGCTTTATGATCTTTTGCACGGTTGAAACTCAACAGTCTATTAATTAGTGATTTACTTTTATTAGAAAGTAGAGTATATTATCATAGAATGGATTTGCCCTGTAATTGAACTTTTCAAATTTGTGAATCAAATTTTAAAGCATGCAGGTCTTTTCTTCTTTTTTTCTTTTGGGTTGAACAAATTTTGTTGTCTTTGCATATATATTTTTTTCTATATTTTATGGATATATGGGAAGAAGAAATCGAAGCAATTGGGCTGTTGAGAGGCCCATACTAACCCAAATCTTTCAACCTTGTAAGGATGTGATAGTTTTAATGTCAAGGGGCTAAGGATCGATTCATGATTATTCAAATCCTGTTAAAACCTCATGTAACTTTGTGAGAATTGTTTTATTTTTATGTTCTTGAACTAACATTGTTTGCATGAAGCTTCCACTGGCACAACAGATACTATACATTTTAACATCTCCAAATGTTCATAAACTATATATTTGCCAATGCTAGTGGAATAGACATGTTAATCTATATCAATCATACTCATTTTTAGAGGTTTAGATTAAAAAGGCTAGTTACTATGATTTGTCCTCAAAGAAAAGTCAAGAAATGAGTAGAAAGCCCAAGGAGCATAGGAAATTTTTGTAAACCATGTGTACTGTTGATCCAAGTCAAACAAAATCTACCTGGCGTTTGCTATATCAAACTTGGAATACTTGAATAGTAATATCAAACTTATCATCTTGTAACATGGGTATTTGTGTGTGTATAACACGACAATGTGAGCCAAATTAATGCTCACTTATTGCATTGTTTGTGTTGTATGATTAGCTTTTAGCTAGAATGCTTTTTCTTCTCTTTTTTTTTAAAAAATAAAATAAAATAAAATAATTTAAATTCATGTGTATGTTGAAAATAGTGAGTTTAGGAATTGAGTATTGATTCGTTCCCAATTAGTGTCTCAGCTGATTCGTGTCCAGCTGGTGTCTTGATTTCAGTCCTCAAACGGGAGCAATCAACAAAATTTATAACCTATTACACCATGTACTAGGATAGCCTTAGCTAGCATAGCATAGTGGCTCTAGGGTCGTTCACTGGGATGGGTTTTCACTCCACAATTGATATTAATTCAAAGCTGAATTGGTGCCTTTTCATTTCAAGGTTAGCTTTAAAAGAAAACATAAAGATGTTTAAATGAAAAAGGTTTGGTTTTAAACTAACCAAAAATAGTAACTGGTTTTACTTACAAAGAAAAGTGTCTCTTGGAGTTTAGATCACTAGGTTCAGGTTCCTCATACAAAAAAGAGAGTTCCGGTCACTTGTTTCTTTTCCTCGCGTTAGAGAATTAACATATAGTTAATTCTCTAACCGGTGTGGTACAGATGCTTCCCCTTAATGGGTTCAAACACTAAATCCCTCTCACTGATGCACCTTGCAATGGCTCGTGCCTCTCACCTAGCATTTGCCATTCAAGGTGATCTTTAACCTTGGATTTCCCTTCACAAGCTCGCAAGAGATAACTAATGGATGTCTCCTTGGAGTCCAAAGGCTTACCAAGTGTTGGCTATTCTAGAAAATCCTACCTTCAAACCACCTCCCAAAGGCTTGCAAGAGATAAACAAGTGCATCTCAATGGATGGAGATCACTTGCCTTACCAAGTGTTGGCCTAGGTGATTTAAAGGCGTTTTAAGTTAACTAAAAAGATAAAAACCATTAACGGGTCACACTTTCTCTTCATTAAAAACTAAAACAATAAAACTTCCAATTTATGCATGAAGAAACTTACCCGGCTTTCTTCACTCCAAGAAACGAAGAGCCTAGCCACTCATCCTCTGAGGAAAAATCCTCAGAGTTTGGTTGGCTAGAAATAAAAAGAACGAGAAAACAAAAATATGAAGGAAAAACAGAGCAAGTGCTCTGTTCGTCGATTCCATCTATCTCTTTCTTTAAGAAAATTACAAACTATATATAAGAGGTTTATTTCACCCTTTGTTCTTACTTAAAGACTAAGGAATCCTATGATAGGTGGGTTACAAGGAGACTTTGGGGATTTAGACAACAAATATCTAAAGCAAAATATCTCAAGATGTCGGTCGAAAATATCAGGAAGCTTCAGGAGAACACCGCGGCACTGTGCAAGAATGGCTGTCCGGGGAATCTAAATTGTCGGCCGCGGATGCTCTCCGGGTAAGCGCTATCAGAGGATCCGGACATGTCTGACCGGGGAAGTTGAAACGTCCTTCTCTCCCATCCGGCTGTGAGATATCCCGCGCTGCCAGGCTATCCGGATCAACTCCATCCGGATTCCCCCGAGTGGAAGGAGTTATGTCGCAAGGGGAATCGTCTGCGTGTGCAAGGTGTAGGGACCCCTCTCCCGGATGACACAGAGCGCGCAAGGCTATTCGGATCAACTCCATCCGGATTCCCAAAGAGGACATGTGGCGCACTCCCCTATCCGGACTCCCTTAGGGAGAAGTACATGGCACTTGTGAACATCACACCCGGATGATAGCATATCCTATCCGGATATGTTGTTCGGATCATTGACTTCCGCCGCCATCCGATGGTGTGTCCGGACGCCCTGTCCGGACATCTTTTACTCCTTGCATTCCGGATTTTACTTATGGCAAAGGACTTCAAAGCTTTGGTTCTTCATGTTTCTGAGCTTTCCATTGCTTTGCCATGGATTCTAAAGAACTCTCCTCAATCTATGATTGCTTTGGTGATAAAAAAGCTATCAAAACACCAAAACTTAACACAATTTGATTAGAATTGATTGCAAGGGTCCTTAATATGTTAATTGGGTTAAAAGGTGATAACTACTACTCAAAAGTGTTTATAAGAGTTAATTACTAGCTATGAAATAGCACTTTTTGAGTAGTAATCAAGTATAGATCACGCATCTTGATATTCATCATTGGTGCATAAATTTATTACAACTTAATATTTTGAACTTTATTGATAATTTAGCATGCATGTTAGTTGACCTAGTTTGATGTGTTATGAGTTTCACCCTTGGTCAATGTATATACATATATTGATCAAAACCTATCATCCAACCAATCTAATTATCTCTTGTATCATGTGCCTTTTGGGAAAAAGGGAGAAAAGTTTTATATGCATTTTTCTTGCATTTTCTCAAGAGATTTGAACAAAAGAAAACAAAATCATAAACAAGCTTTGTGGTGGTGTGCAAATCGTATGTATATGCGGATACACCCCCAGATGATCCCCCATTTTGAAAGGGCAAGCATTGTGTCTTAGGTCTTGATGATGGAAATTAAGGTTAGTGCATCTAAGTGGAATCATGTCCATAAAATTGATCAATTCTTATTAGGAGTGTTAGGAAGTGTCCCAAATTTCTAATTAGCATAGATTCCTTTTTTGTAAAGAATATTATATAGAATATTTTTAGGTTGATATATTATTGTAATATTAGACTTCCTTAGAAAATAAGCAAGATTTTTGGAAATATCTCTATAAATATTCTAAGTCATGAGGAGAAAAGGTTATAAGATGAAGATGGGTCTATAAAGACTATACGAGGTGAATAAAAATGTGAGGAAGAATGGGAGTCACCCGGTGGAGCGAGAAGGCTCGTGATAGGGTAGGAATACGAAGAGTGGAAAAACATGGGATGTTTTGAAAACCCAATAATTGTATATAGTTATGTCCTAAGTAATGTTCTAGTTCTGTCATCAATAATGTTTTCTATTGTATAGTGGAATGATTCTCTCTCATCCATGGACATAGGCATGGTTGGCGAACTACGTTAAAACCTCGTGTATCGTATATGTTATTGTTTTATCTTTGTGTTCTTGATTAACAATATTTGCATGAAAGTTTCCACTATTGTAACAAATTGGTATCAGATATTGGGTTGAAGATTTATTTAAGAATAAAAGATCACAGAGCACACAAGATGAAGGCAAAAGGAATTTTCAATGAAGGTAGAGTCGATTGCTCTCTCGTAGTGATATAATACAAAAAAAATTGTGTCATGGAGAGTTTGAAGATTGACTTCATGGAATTTGGTCCAAGGTGGAGATTGTTAGAAAGTATCCCAAATTTCTAATTAGTATAGATTCCTTTTTAAAAAAAAATATTATATTGAATATTTTTAGGTTAATATATTATTGTAATATTAGACTTCCTTATAGAATAAGGAAGGTTGTTGGAAATATCTTTATAAATATTCTAAGTCATGAGGAGAAAAAATTATGAGATGGAGATGGGCGGTAAAAACTATACGAGATGAATAGATATGTGAGGAAGAACGGGAGATACCCAGTGGAGCAAGAAGACTCATGATAAGGTAGAGATATGAAGAATAGAGAAACATGGGATGTTTCGGGAACCCAATAATTGTATCTGGTTATGTCCTCCATAATGTTTTTTATTGTATAGTGAAATAATTTTCTCTCATCTGTAGATGTAAGCATGGTTAGCCGAACCACATTAAAACTTCGTGTACCGTTTGTGTTAATTATTTTATTTTTGTGTTCTTGATTAACGATGTTTACATGAAAGCTTCCGCCATGGTAACAAGGAGTATATGTTGCGAGAAAAAAGTAGTTTAACATCCAAAACTATGACCAAACTCCAAAGTTTCAAGCATCACCAATTCAAGTACACCCTTGGTGTGAATGTAAGAATGAAATGAAAAATTAAACTTTGACATGCATTCAGGCAATTCAAGGGTAGTTTCTCCTTTATGACCATTCAATTTCCAGTCATCTCGTGCCAAAACCTAATAGTCAAGAATCCAAACCCTTCAAACAAATCAAACAATGAAAAATCCAAGTGATTACATTGGATATGCATGCTTATAAATAACGAATAACACCATCTCCTCTTCATACGCATATCATCTACATATCCAAATAACGAATAGCCTGTTTGCCTCACCACCAAGACTGTCATGAGGTTTCTCAACGTTGTTTTTACTGTCATAGCACTTGTTTTTCTTCTGAGTGTCCAGCCACACAATGCTGCTAGGGTTCCTGGCCCAAATCCATGTGGGAAAACCCCCGTTGAAGGCCCTCCTTGCAAACATCCACCTGCATCTCCTGCAAGAGCACATGCCACCGCTCCGGCTGTCAAGGCTACCATGCACAAGTGACATTTTTACAAGCCATCAGCTCCAAGTATACGTAGTTTATTGTCGTGTTTGTCATCTGAATAAACTGATTTGCTGGTCATTTTGGTTTTAGTATCCGTATTCTATTTTTCATTTTTTGATGAGGTTTGTGTCAAACGAATAACGTAGATGAGTTCTATGCGTTCTGTGTATTAATTTCGCTCTTGATGTATGTTGTAACAATGTGAAGTTTGTACACTTCATGATATATAAATAAAAAGAAAGTTGAATCATGAACAAATTTTTGCTTGTTTCTTTTCTGATGATCATTGATCTTTTGAACGTCTAAAACTAAATAGTCCATTAATCAGTGATTTACTTTTATTGGAAAGCAGAATATATATATATCACAACATAGGGTGGATTTGCCCTGATAAGACAAGCATTTTGGACACTAGGAATAGTAGGTTTTTAAATCAAAATCCTTTGTCATGGCTTCGGCTTCTTCATAGATGGGACCAAAGAGTTCACAAATTACACAGATTGCCCCACCATGAGGAATGTAAACCCATTTCAATGAATTTCTTGAAACGTTAATTTATGCCACTCAATTATAAATTCTTTTATAGAAAATCTATGAAACCAAAATCTTGTTAGAGCTTATAGTGGTATCTCATCCTAGGGTCGAGTTTTGAGTTTTTTATTTTTTATTTTCAGGAGTAGCATTGCATATCTAACAACCCCTCCCCCAACATGGGCTCCCAATATTACATACCTAACAATCTCTTTCCCAACATGGGGCTCTTGCAACTCTAACCCATGACGTAGCTCTAATTAATATCACTTATTATGATCAAGGACTTAATTAACTGTAAACCAATTAACTATCAATAAGATCAAGTTAATTCAATCATATTCTTCTTCAAGCTTAACTTTTCGTCGGGTTTGACTCATCCCACATAACACACGCATCGTTGGGCTTTATTTTGGAAGCAGTTTTCTGTTACTATGCTGTCTTATTTATTTGACTTCCAAAAATCAATGGAATGTTTCAAAGGTAATTTCATTGTGAACATGTGATCCAAGAATGATAGGAAGAAAATGGAGAGTGACCCAATTCTAAAACTTTCCCAACATTTGGTTTCAAATTTGACTTTTAACTTCTGTAATAATTCATCTTCCTGACTTCCTTTTGAACTTAAAATTTGGTCTCTACCGTCTTTGTCAATGACTAATATTAGATGAATTTTAATTTCTTCTTTGATTATCTTTTTTTTTTTAATCAAGGAAACAAACATTGAGGTACTGTTAATTGTCTCTTGGCTTGTGACCATCCAAATTAAACGGTGTTGCAAGTTAAGAAAAAGCACAGAGAGAGAGAGAGAGAGAGAGAGAGAAAGAGCATGCGGAATGGATCATTTGCTCTGGTTTTTTGGCTTGTGAGAATGGAAACTGGTAGACTGAAGGCCTTGAATTCCATAGGAGCTCAAACTTTGAACCCTAATTCGATGCCTTCTTTTGGCGACCAGACGAAGCCATTCTTTAATTATGCGCAGGTTCGGGTTTTGGCAAATTGCTTGAATCTTGAACCCACACGTACCCTAATATTTTTTAATTGATATTTTTCCCACCCAGGTCAAATCTTAACTTATTCAAAGTTTGTCCATAAACTCAACCCTACGTTGGGCACAGATTGGACTGACTTAAGTTGCAATCTTATTCACATGCATAAAATTGTCCAAATATTATTTTATTTACAAAATGTTTGATAAAACTTAATATGTTTTACTTATGACTATTTTAAGTTAAATTATTTTTAAATTATGAACTTAAAATTTATTATTTAATTTATATTTTAAGTATTGAGGTTATTCAATAAAGTTAATATTTTACTAAATCATCAAATTGACATATTATTCTTACTAATTTCAACTGATATTTATCTTTGTTAATTTAAATTAATATTTACTTTCACTAATATTAAATAATAAATTCATTTTCTAAACATTCATATTAAATGTCTTA
The DNA here is from genome assembly GCF_004353265.1 of Vitis riparia. Lineage (NCBI taxonomy): Eukaryota > Viridiplantae > Streptophyta > Magnoliopsida > Vitales > Vitaceae > Vitis > Vitis riparia. The sequence goes on from NC_048437.1 coordinate 25,178,135, forward strand.
TAGACTCATAAAACAACTATAATATATTTAGTTAAAAAAAAATATATGAATCATAGACTCGGAGTCATTAACATAAAAGATATTCTCATTAGATGTGTGTAAATATGACAAAAAGAAATTAATGATTTAAAATAAGTTAATTATTTTGACTTAATGATTAAAATTATTTTTAAATTTAAGTTATAACATTAAGTTATTTTATTAGATATACTTAAGCCTTGTTTGGGATAACTTACTATGTTTGGCTTTCATTAAAAGCTGAAATAGAAACCAAAATCATAATTTTTAAGTATTAGCATTATAAAAGTTTCGCTAAATATGAAATTGAAAATATTATTTCTATAAAAAAAGTAACATTTTTTTATTTTCATACTAACTCTCTTTTTTTAAATCATAAGTTTTTTAAACAAAATTAGTAAAACATACATAAAAGTTTTTATTAATTTTAAAGAAAATTTTTTAACTTCTTAAAAGTCGAACCAAATAATATCTTAATATAATAATGACTTGAGTCACGAAATTATATAAAGTAATTAAATTAATTTATCAAATACTATCTCAATCATCCATCTTCTTTGTCGATCACGGACAAAGAGAAATGAAGAAAAAACATCTTTAAAATTTAATTTGTCCTAAATTTTCCATTTTGCATATAAACATATCATTTACAACAATTTTTAGGGCAGATTTACAAGATAGGATCACAAAAATTAGGTAGAGTTTTGGGAAAGAAATACAACATATCATAGGGTATCTTTAGAGAATCTAGGAATAATTTCCCCTTTTTCATTCCTTAAAAACTTTAAACAATAAACTTGTTTTTTATAATAATTAAATATTTAATTCAAAATTTGAAATATATTTTCAATATTACTTTCATATTTATTGATTTTGTTTTCACATTAATTGTAAATAGGATTAAAGTAGCTCTTTGGTTATCTTTTGCATTAATAAAGGGTAGAATGCATGGTTTAAGAATAATTTGGGATTTCATAAGTCATTTTGACAATCTATTTCAAATTTTGAAAATCAAACTTCAAAAAAGTTTGACATCTTTAAAAGTGATGTCAAATACCTATAAATTAAAGTGTGTTTGGCAATATTTTTACTTAAAATATTTTTTTTATGAAAGTGTTTTTCCTAAAAATTTTAGGCTAAAAACGTTTTATATAATCACTACTAAACGCACTTTAACTGATCTTGCGTGAGCTAATGTACACCATTTTCTTCGAAAAAAGAACAGAATTTATTTATCTTAATAATGTAATTAAAAAATTATAATTAAAAAAAAATCCATGAAACATCATATTTTTCTTAGGGAAGAGTTTTTTCTATGACTTGATTTCCAAATCAATAATGACGTTGCAAAGATTTTCATCCACAATGAGGCTTGAATGGGGGCAACATATATCATATATATACATTTTTCTTGTATCGTGTGACTTCGGGGGGAAAAGGGAGAAAAGATTTATATGCATTTTTCTTGCATTTTCTCAAGAGATTTGAACAGAAGAAAACAAGATTATAAACAAGATTTGTGGTGGTGTGGAAATGGTATGTATATGCGTATACACCCCCAGATGATGCCCCAGTTTGAAAGGAAAGGATGGTGTCTCAGGTCTTGATGATAAAGGAAAGGATGGTGCATGTGAGTCGAATCATCTGTAAAGAGTTGATCAATTCCTAATTAGGAGTATATGTTACGAGAAAAGCCAGCTTAAAACATCCAGAACTGTGGTCAAACCCCCTTTGTTATGGTGTTGGCTTCTGCACAGATTTTGCCCAGAGAGTTCACCGATTACACAGATTGCACCCCCTTGAGGAATGCAAAGCCAATGTAAAGTGATGGACTTCAGTTTCATGTGTCCACTTCAGTGAGTTTCTTGAAATGGTTATGCCATTTATAAATTTTTTTCTGTAAAAAAATCTATGAAATTATAAAATCTTGTTAGAATCGTAGAGTTATCTCAACAAAAAACCAATTGACTCTACTTATTTTGAGGCTTATAGAGGTGTGTAACCATCTCCAGTATTAAACACTCATCCCAAGGTCATTTATTTTTGTGGAGCAACATTGTTGCATACCTAATAATTCCTCCTCGAACATGAGGCTTTTGCAACTTGAACCTTTAGACATAGCTCCAATACCACTTGTTAGAATTAAACACCAATTAACTATCTCTTCTAAAAACCAATTAACTATCTATGAGATTAAGTTAATTCTCTTTGTTTCTAACAGTGTTAGGTCATTTTTATGTACTAACATTTTTGTTCCTTTTTATTCTAGCTTAGAAATCTTATTGGGTAATAACTTACTCTTTATTGAAAAATGCGTTCAACCGGGTTGTCATAAGTAAATTTGAAAAAGTTTGTCAAAGGCAAGTTAGTTTTTTGGAAGTTTTAAAATTGAGCTAAAAGGTCTTCATTAATTTTTGGCAACTTTGAGATTTTATTTTTAATTAATTTTTAGAAATCTAATATTTTTTTAAGAAAATTCTATTCTTAATGAATTTTTGGAAATTTGATATTTTATTTTTGAAGAAAATTACTTTCTTAATTAATTTTTTAAAAAGTTGATTATTTTATTTTTTATTTTTTATAAAAATATTTTCTTAATTAACTTTTGAAAAGTTGATATTTTACCTTTTAAGAAAATTTCATTTCTAACTCTCTAGAGTCTTAGGTTTATATATAACCTACCTAAATATGTTTTTGGGTTGGACACTTTGAGAATCAACCAACTTGCCCTATTATTCCCAATTTCTCAAAAAATAATTTATAAGATTGAATTTTAGGTTGTTAAACGGATTTGTATCCCCTCAGAAGCTAAGAAAAATCTATTGAAGCATTGGAGGTACTACATCGCATGTGTGAATTGTAGATTAGAGGTCTTAAGGCCTATGGATTTTTATCTCCATAATTAATGTGGAAGTTTTCCACATAAAAAATTATTGTGTAAATTGATCTTTTATTACTTTGAGTATAGATGATGTATCTTGATATTCATCATTGGTGCATAAATTAACAATTTAATATTTTTGAACTTTATTGATAATTTAACATGCATGTTAGTAGACCTAGTTTTACGTGTTAAGAACTTTAGCCTCAATTAAGGTATATACAAGGTCTGACCTATCGACCGAAACAGGTATGACTCATCCAAGTCATTTCTGCCTTGGGCAAGCCTACTACAAAACCAGTATTGAGTTTGACTCAGAGATGGTCTAGATTGATTCAAAATGAGAAGCAGCCTAGAAGTTGAGCCTTGAGGAGAATCAATCGCATATGGTTTTATTCTCATTCACCTAATTGCAGAGAAAGAAAAAAAATAGGTTTGACTAAGAAGAAGAGGACGGGAAGGATGGTTTTATTTTCATTCACCTAGTTGAAAAAAAAAAAGGTTTGAAAGAGAAGAAGAGAATGGGATGGATGGTTTTATTCCCATTCATCTTGCTGCAAAGAAAGAAAAAAAATGGGTTTGAAAGAGAAGAAGAGGACGGAGAAGATGAAGAAGTGGATCTTGGGTAATGAGGTAATGGGTTTACCCATGGGTGTTAGGGTATTTATAAAATGGGTAATGAATATAATGAAATAAATTGAAATGTAAACATAAATTATAACAATTTAATTTAATTATATTTTAAATAAATTACTAACTTTTTTAATACAATTAAATAAGATGTATAAATTAAATTTTATTAAATAACATATTACTAAAAAATTAATAATTTCTTGTATTAATATTAACAATTGAAAATTTTTATAATTAATTAAATTTAATATGAAGATATGAAATAAAAGAACTTTTAATATTAAAAAAGGAAGAAGCGAATCAATCATAATGGACACAGGGAGGAGAGGCGAAAGAGAGATTTTCGAGCCTGCAAGCAGCAAGCAACAACGGCTGAAAAGTTGTTGCGTGCATATTTTTATGTCTATTTAAATAATATTAAATATAATTAAACTTAAAACTTTATAAAAAAATATATATTTAATTATATATATTTTGTCTATCGTCCGATACTGATCAAAGATACCGAGACCGACGTGCCTCAAGACCTCCTAAATTAATAACCGATACCATAACTTTGAACCATAGGTATATAAATATATTGAGAACCCATAACTTAACCAACCTTTTAACACTTTTATCATGTGCCTTCGGGGAAAAAGGGAGAAAAGTTTTAGATGCAGTTTTCTTGCATTTTCTCAAGAGATTTGAACTGAAGAAAACATGATCATAAACAAGCTTTGTGGTGGTGTGGAAATGGTATGTATATGCGTACACACCCCGGATGATGACCCATTCAAGGACACGCACTGTGTCTTAGGTCTTGACGATAATGGAAAGGTCGGTGCATGTTGGTGGAATCATCTGCAAAGAGTTGATCAATTTTTAATTAGCAGTGCATGTTACGAGAAAAAGCAGCTTAACATCCAGAACTCTGTGACCAAACCCCACTCAAGCCTCAATTCAAGTAAATACGTTCCTATCGTGCCTCAATTCACGTAATTCAAGGACAGTTTCTCCTTTATGACCGTTCAATTTCCAGTCATCTCGTGGTAAAACCTAATAGTCAAGAATCCAAACCCTTCAAACAAATCAAGCAATGAAAAATCAAAGTGATACCATTGGATATGCATGCATATAAATAACAATTAACACGATCTCCTCTTCATTTGTATATCATCCACATATCCAATTTATTTGTATTTCATCTCCTAGCCTGTTTGCCTCACCACCAAGACTATCATGAGGTTTCTCAACGTTGTTTTTACTGTCATAGCACTTGTTTTTCTTCTGAGTGTCCAGCCACACAATGCTGCTAGGGTTCAGCAAAGGGGTCCTGTCTCTCCTTCTGGCCCAAATCCATGTGGGAAAACCCCCGTTGGAGGCCCTCCTTGCAAACACCCGCCAGCATCTCCTGCAAGAGCACATGCCACCGCTCCGGCTGTCAAGGCTACCATGCACAAGTGACATTTTTACAGGCCATCAGCTCCAAGTATTCATAGTTTAGTGTCGTGTTTGTCATCTGAATAAACTGATTTGCAGGTCATTTTGGCTTTAGTATCTGTATTTTATTTTTCATCTTTCGATGAAGTTTGTGTTCAATGAATAACATGGACGAGTTCGGGTTTCTGTGTATTACTTTGGCTCTTGATTTGTTCTGTAACCATTTGAAGTTTGTATGCTTCATGATACAAAAATAAAAAGAAGAAAATTAATTGAATGATGAACAAATTTTTGCTTGTTTCTTTTCTGATGATCATTGATCTTTTGAACGTCTAAAAATATTTTTTTTTCCTTCATTGACTATGCTCTCTTATTTATTTGACTTCCAAATATCAACGGAAGGTTTCAAAGGTAATTTCATTCTCAGCATGTGATCCAAAAAAGAGAGGAAGAAAACGGAGAGTGAGGGTCGAATGCATAGAAGACTTAAAAATGGATTCAACCCCAATTCTAAAGTTTCCCAACATAGCTCAAGTAAAGATACATGGAGTCATAGGTGGCCGCTGTTATCGCACAAAACTATGGTTTGAAATTTGACTTCTGTGATAATTCATCTTCCTGACTTCCATTTCAACTTAAAATTTGGTCACTCCTGACTTTGTTTAAGTCTAAGTTAGATGGGTTTTAATTTCTTCTTTGATTATTTTTATTTTATTTTAATCAAGTGAGTTTTGATCAGCCAAGGGAAACAAACATTGAGGTGGCATATGAGACATATATATGGTATGTGTTTATGTGCCTATTTCTAGAGAAAAGACCATCATTTGGAATTACAGGTACTGTTAATTGTCTCTTGGCTTGTGACCATGCAAACATTCCATCTCCATGCATATGGGTCAATCTACCCCTTACTCTTCTTACTAGATGAAAACTCGATATATTATCAAATTCCGATCCCCTGGGAACTCAGGTGTGTCTGCAATTTTAAGAAATTTTTATGGCAAGATATATATAACTTTCCAATTGTTTCAATTTATAATTAATAATTATGTGCGGGTTCGGGTTTTGGTAGATTGCTCGAATCATGAATCTTCAATAACTGTGATCAGATCTCAGACGCCGGTGAATCCGTGAATTTGTTCTGAAGGCAACTTCTTATTCTCGATGAATGTCTATACTGATTGCCCGAAATTCATATTTCCGATTTGCTGTCAATATGGATATGGAAACTTGGAGGAAAAGGAAAAGAATTCTGAAACACCAACCATAATTTTTTTAAATGATATTTTTCCAACCCAAGTGGAACCTTAACTTATTCAAAGTTTATCCTTCAACTCGAACCCTACATTGGGCACAAATTGGACCGACTCAACTTGCAATCCTATTCTCATATGCATAAAATTGTTCAAATATTATATGATTTACAAAATATTTGATAAAATTTAATATGTTTTATTTATAACTTAAGTTGAATTGAATTTAAATTATTTTTAAATTGTGAACTTAAAATTTATTATTTAATTTATACTTTTAAGTATTAAGGTTATTCAATAAAATTAACATAACATTTGTACTAAATCATCAAATTGACACATTATTCTTATTAATTTCGACTTATATTTACATTTTTTTAATTTAAATTAATATTTACTTTTATTAATATTAAATAATAAATTTATTTGATAAATGTTCATATTAAATGTCTTACAGAATAGTAAAATAACAATAATATATTTAGTTATAAAATTATATGAATCATAGACATGGAGACATTGACATACAAGATATTCTCATTAGATGTGTGTATGGGCAAAAAGAAATCAATTATCTAAAATAAGTTAATTATTTTTTATTTAATGATTAAAATTATTTTTACCTTTAAGTTATAACATTAAAGCGGGTTTGGTAAAACTTAATAACTTAAGTTGAATTTAATTTAACTTTGGTAAAAAATAGCAATGTTTTCAGAACCGGACCGGTCATTGAACCGGAAAAGTTACCGGTTCACGGTTCACCGGTCGGACCGGCGGTCGAACCGCTATCGAACCGCTATCGAACCGGTGACGTCATAAATATATATTTTATTATTTTATATATTTATAAAAAATTAAAAAATTAATAAATTCTATGTAAATTTTGACAGCATCTACTTTGTTTGTTGAGTTTTATCACAAATTTTTTTACCTATAGAAGTTATCAATTATCATATATGATATCTATAACACAATATAAGATGTTATACATTCACAATGTCAATAAACTCAATATTTATCAAATAATCAAACCATTACTATCCTATAATAACCAAATTATCAAAGAGTTGTTAACTTAACACATTGTCCATAATAAATAATACAAATGTCAACCATAGGTCCACAACACTTAAATAATTACTCAAAATAAAAATATAACATGTCAATGTTTGAATATTCATGAAGTTTTTTGCATACTAATAAATATAAAATTCATGTCATTCATTTTGGAAATTGGAATATGGAGATTGAAGATGAGCATTTGGAAAACCAAAGTTCTCCACATCAAGCCCTTCTACAGCCACGTCACCACCATCATCATCATCTACAAAAATATTGAATATATATCAACAATAAATCATTTTTAAAGAAAAAATATAATTATTGAACTTTTATAAGTTTAAATATTTTACTAACCAATGTGAGAACTTGAACCTTCCACTTCATTTATTGGAATTGACCCTTCTTCATATAGAAGATTTTCCAATTCTTCAGCATCTAACTCTGCTGGTTGATCATCATCAACTACCCAAAAATCGGTCTCATCAATGCATGCATAGTCAATTGGATCATAGATTCTTTTCTTGTTATAGAACCTAAAAAAAAAAACATATAATTATTCATAATTGTGAATAGAAGAATTTAAATTCAAAACAACTAAGAAATCATTTATACCGATTTTTTAGGCGCAAATTATAATGAACGTATACAAGATCATTAAGCCTTTGATGTTCCAATCTATTCCTTCTTTTGGTATGTATACGTTCAAAGACACTCCAATTCCTCTCACATCCAGAAGATGATGCGGTTTGGCTCAATATTTGAATGGCTAACTTTTGCAAATGTGGTGCACTGTATCCATGTAGCCTCCACCATTCATCTAATTACCATTTCACATTAAAAATAAGAAAAAAATAAAACACATTAGCAAGTTTAAAATATTAAATAGTAAGTAGGTAACTAATAAAGAAGAATAAACATACTAATAAATGATAATAATATTTTACCAGGTTGAAGTACTTCACGTGAAGAATAAGCAAGTTCTCTTCCAAAACTTCCCAATCGATCACGAAATAACTTCATTTCATTCATTGTTTCAAGCTTGCCTTTCAGAACTTTTTGATCAATAACATCCATGACACCTCCAATAACATTTGGCTTATTACAAAAGTTTTCCTGATCATATTGGAAACATGGATTCAACCAATAAGCTACTGAATGAATGCTTTTCCTCAGTTGTTGATCCCAACGTTGCTTTATGATCTCCGTATAAGGCTTGTATAGTCTTTTGTTGTAGTTAAACAATTTCTTGATGCCCAAACGAACCCTATACATGCCTTCATACACATATCCCATCGAAGGCCTCTCATCACAATCAACAATACGCAATAAGCGCATTAGTGGAGACATAAGATTCACAACAATCAAACAATCATTCCAAAATCTATTATCTAAGATGATGGAAACTGCAACTTGGCTTTTATAATCCTTTGAATATCTAGAGTCCACAAAGAACTTACTAGTCACCAAAGCTTGCAAGTCATGTTTATGATCATGAAGACTCTTGAGTGCAATGAAAGTAGTAGCAAAGCGAGTTGCACCAGGTCGCAGAATCTCTGTCCATCCTTCCCTTTTTCTCAACCAACTTAACAAAGCAACATGATTATACACAAAAATTGTCACCTTTGATGCACGTCTTACAAGTTCAGCAACATGGTCCATCTTACCAATATCCTTAAAGATCAAATTAAGACAATGAGCTGCACAAGGTGACCAATTAATGTGTTTATGCTTCTGAGAAATCAATCTCCCCGCGGCCACATAATTTGCTGCATTATCAGTGACTATATGAACTACATTGAGTGGACCAACCCATTCAATCACCTCATCAAATAACTGAAACAAATTAGTTGCATCCTTGACAATGTCTGAAGCATCAACGGATTTCACAAATGATATTCCTTCAGGACAATACACAAGGAAGTTGATGAGTGTTCTTTGTCTATTATCTGTCCAACCATCACCCATTATTGTACACCCAACTTTTGCCCAAATTGCACGATAAGAGTCCACAAGTAACTGAACTTCCTTCTTGGCATCCTTTAAAAGATTAACCCGTAGTTGATGGTAATTTGGACCCTTATATCCAGGACCAATTGCAGATATAGCATCCAACATTGGCTTGAAGTAGAAGGAATTCACTGCATTAGTAGGAATGCATGCATCATAAAAGAATCTCCCAACCGCCATATCCGCTCTCCAAATAGCTTCTTTCCCAGCTAGTGCACTCCTCATGGAAGGTTGAGCTCCTTGAGTATTTCTTGGTGCAAAATACTTATCCACTGTTGATTTTTTCCTTTTTCCACTATTAGCTGCCATAGGACTTTGCATTTGCTGAACCTCTTCTTCACCTTCTGCCCCATCCCCTTCAAATTGTGACACATTAGGACCATAAGGATTTCTACATTCATATGCTTCTTGGGCTGCTTTCTTAGAATTCACAAACTCTTGCAAAGAATTTTCCATTCGAAATTTTACATCAGGAGGAACCGATTTACATGGACCAATATCTCCTTTCACTCCAGCAAGATGTTGTTTCATTCTATGAATACCCCCACCTTTTGTAATCTTTTTACAATACAAACAAATAAGAGCTTTCCTTCCATTTGCATATCTTTCTTCAGAAACATGCTCCCATGCAGGATCGATCTTACTTCTAGTTGATTGAGAATTGGCAGTTGAATCTTGACCAGAGGATGGAGTCAAGTTTGATTCCATTTTGTATTTCTCTATCAAATTAGAAACAAAAATCTCACATTAACATAGAGAATGGAAGTCATCAACCATTTAATGATTTATAATCAAGTCATCAACAATTTATAACAATCATATATCAATTGGTAAATTTATCTAAAGGAACAACCGTCATTATAACAAGCATGTTTTGATCCAATTATAAATTTATCTAAATTTTAAAGTAATTTTGTATAGATATATTGATGGGCAAACTCCACAAATATCTAAACAAGCATGTTTGGAGAATTTTTCCACAAATATCTTGTAAATTATGCTTCTTTTTCAATGCATGCTTTCACATTTTCTCTATGGCATGCGTCAACATACATGTGGTCCAAAAGGGATCAATCTTCATAATTACTCGTATATAATTAATATATGATATCATTATATCATTATTTTACCACTTCTTCATCAAAGGTAAGGTCATTTTTAAAATAAGAATTATTAGAGCATCCTATGCATTCCATCATATTATAAACTAAATCAATTTGCTTTAAGTTACATAAGAATTCCTCATGAATAGGCAATTAATTAAACCATAGCCAATTAATTAAACATTGCATACAAACAAACAAGTGAAGGAAAGCCAGAACATACAAACAAAGCATCAAGGTTCTGGAAAATTCTTCTAAACGGGTTAGTGATCTCTTTAAATTTTATGATCTTAATACAAACAATTAAGTAGTGGCATCTCATCTGCATTCTTCCGAGTGAAGCATTTTCCCTTTCTTTCAGCTACTCATGGAGCCCATTTATCTATCATCCTTTCTCCCAAAACCAAAAATCACCTCAACAATGATGTCCAAGGTGATTAAATTAATACCAACGTCACAAAATAATGAAATATTCACTATGCTAAGTTGCTAACTGTGCCATGATTTTCTAAAGAAATTGATCACCAAAGAAAATTCCACGGCAAAGGTACATGACCCACCAAAACACAGCACACTGCCCCACACACACACGGACACACCGGCGTCGCAAACTCCAATGTCGGCGTCGCCGGGACGAGCTACCAGCTGGGAGAGGGGGGGACCTTTCCAACGCAGGCAGGTGTCGTCGGCGGGCGGAGGAGAGGGGTAAAGCTACCCTTGGCTGCCGGCGGGATTTCTCTTGCTGTCGTGGGCCGCCGGCGGGACCTTGTGAGTGTCGCTGCTGTCACAGGCCGTCGGCGGGATCCCTTGGTGTCGCCGATGGGACGTCGACGACGGGCGAAGGAGGAACGGCTGGAGCTGGAGAATGGAGATCCCTTGCAGCGGCGCAGCGTTGGAGAATGGAGATCCCCTTTGCTTAAATAGGACTCCAAAACGGCGTCATTTTGATGCCAGAAGCATCAAAACGACGTCGTTTTGATGTTGTTTTAAAAAAAAAAAAAAAAAATCAATTGAACCGTCCGGTTCCCTTGGAACCGGCCGGTTCGTCCGGTTCACCGGTTGGACCGCCGGTTCGACCGGTTCGACCCCGGTTCGATCCCCATCCGATCCAAATGACCGAACCGGACCGGTCCGGTGACCGGCCGGCGGTCGGACCGGTCGGACCGGCCGGTCCGGTCCGGTTTTTAAAACCATGAAAAATAGTGAGAAAATAAAGGTTAATCTTAAATGAAAAAAACACCCAAGAGGGGGGTTGAATTGGGTTTTTAAAATTCTTTTTGAACACAACAAATTCAAGCACAAGAGAAGCAAATATGAAGAGATAGAGTTAGAGAAATTAAACTCAGATTTTATAGTGGTTCTGCACTTTCTTGCCTACATCCACTCTCCTCAACCTCCTAACTGATTGAGGGTTCCACTAACGTGAAGCTTCAACCAAACTTCTAATTTCCTTTACACTTGGATTTCGGCTCCAATGGGCTCTTACACAATCTCTTCAAGATTCAACTCACTTAAAGGTTTTAACACTCAATTTGACAAGAATGAATCCCTCAACTTAGCTCAATAATAGCTCAAATACAAATCCAAGCTAGGATGAATCACAAAGGTGCACTAAAGGATATGCAAGTGAAGATTTAATGCACCAAGAAAGAAATGAGAGCTTTAAGGCAAGAACAAGTGAGTAGACAAATAAATGCAGGTGTTCTCTTGTTCATAAATGAAGTGGAGCTCTCTATTTATAGGTTTCTAACCTCGGGAGGCAAGAAAAACAAAAAGCAACCTCAATCGATCGAGCTAGGGGTCGACCGGTTCATTAGTAGTTTGAGCATTTAATGCTTTGACAGGTTACCATTTCTTTGACCGGACCTCGACCAAATGTCAACCGGAAAGGGAATTACCTCGACCAAAAAGGGAAGGCTACTGGAAGAGAGAGAGTGTTTTTTGCACTCCTCGACCGAACCTCGATTGGGCAAAGGGAACCGGTCAATCGGTACCCTAGCCAGTTGAGCCGGTTGGCTAGTGCCTCTATTGGTTCACCATTTTGGCCCCGAAAACCTATCTTTTTCTATTCTTTTCTCTTCTAACACTTAGGCAAGGTCTTTAAGTAAATTAATATGTCAATTTTGAAATGATTTGCCTAAGGTACATTTGATAAAACTCGAGTTTTAATGAAACAGTAACTTTAAAGAATAAACCAAGTTTTGAAAGATGCATGAAATGATATGTAAAACCTAAGTGCACCCATGCATTCATCTTACATTTGTTTCCTATGATTGAAGGTCTTCCAAACATCTTGATCTTGCATCCATTAGGTCCTTTGATGAATTTCCAAATTAATACCTGAGATTCTTTACAATTCAAACTAATTAGTAACTTAACCATGGTTTGTTATCATCAAAACCTGATTAGGAGAACCCTTGGGTTAACAAATAGTGTTAGCATTATAAAAGTTTCACTAAATACCAAAGTAAAAATATTGTTTCTATAAAAAGTAATATTTCTTTTTTTGTATTAATAAAATCATAAGTTGTTTGAACAAAATTAATAAAACATGCATAAAAGTTTTTATTAATTTAAAAAAAAAAAAGTTTTTGACTTCTAAAAAACGAAATCAAACCATATCTTAATCCAATAATAACTTAAATTAAGTTTTGAAATTATATAAAGTCGATCGTTAAATTGATTTGTCAAACAGTGTCTTAGTCATCCATTTTCTTTGTCAATCATGAGCAAAGAGAAATGAAGGAAAGACGTCTTCAAAATTTAATCAGTTATTAATTTTCCATTTTGTATATAAATATATCATTTACAATATTTTTAGGGCAGAATTGCAAGAAAGGGTCACAAAAAATAGGTAAGAGTTTTGGGAAAGAAATATAACATATAAGAGGGAATGTTTAGAGAATTTAGGAATAAGTACCCCTTTTTCGTTACTTAAAAACTTTAAACGATAAACTTGGTTTTTATAATAATTAAATATTTAATTCAAAATTTGAAATATATTTTTAATATTATTTTCGTGTTTATTTATTTTGTTTTCACATTAATTGATTTAAGATTAAAGTAATTCTTTGGTATCTGTTGCATTAATAAAGGGTAGAATGCGAGTTCTAAGAATAATTTGGGATTTCATGAGTTATTTTCATAATCTATTTCAAATTTTGAAAATGAATCTTCAAAAGAGTTTAGTGTCTTTAAAAGTGATGTTAGGTGCATTTGATAGTATTTTTAATTGAAATGTTTTTTGTGAAAGCGTTTTCTCTAAAATTTTTGGATTAAAAACGCTTCATATAATCACTACCAAACGCACTCTTACTAATCTTGTGTGAGCTAATATACACCTTTTTGTTTAGAAAAAGAACAAAATTATTTATCTTAATAATGTCATTAAAAGATTATTAAAAAAAAAATAGTCTATGAACCATCATTGTTCGTTTCTTAAAAAAATCAGAGTTTGAAGTTAGGTGTGACCTTTGATGCATCATTGTTCGTTTCTTCCGAATTGGTCGCTGCAACACACGCCCAAATATATATATATATGGATTTAAAATTTAAAAAAAAAAAAAAAAAAAAGGCAGCTTGTCATCTACAATAACCCAACTCCAACGCCAAGCCTACGAGCTTTGATCTTGAGCGTGGCTATCCTTAGCAACAGAAGCCACAGCAGCATCTATCACAAAATTGGGAAATGCAGGCAGCGCAAGTCCAACACGGCCAGCTACGTTCATTTCATTCAAGTGCACCTGCCTCCACTCTGTCGAGGGATATGTGTGCACGGACTGGGACCATATGATGGCATCAGACCCGGGTGCAGGGACTGACACAACAGATCATTTCCCTCGGCCCATCAATGCAAAGGCCTCACTGCTTCAACTTGTCCGATCCTCCAACCTGAGAAAACTAGGAAAGGAAATAGCATCATGAAGAGGCTTTTCCTACAAGTGAATCCCATTTTTCAAACAAGGAATGGAACGTTTTTGTTTTATAAGTATTGTTTTTCTATCTCTGGATCTTTTCTGAAAGGTGTGAGTTGAGGGGATCGAGAGTTGATTTATAAAGGGATTGGCCTTCTTCTTTGTAGTCCCTGGTGACGGTTGACTAGTGGCATTGTGGTTTTCTGATAAAGATGGTTTGACTAGGCCTACGTTTTCAAGGTTGAACCGAGTGGGAATGAATCAAGTCATCTACTGACAACTACACGGCAACATGGTCTTCATATATAAAAGTCATCAAAATGAGGGAAGTGATTACGATTTACAATATGTATATAAATGTAGGGCATCATGTGGGTCAACTTGGATAATTCTTTCTAGGATTATTAATTAAATATCATAGTTTTCAAATCATATAAATAGCCAAGGATTTGCACAAGTTTTGGTAGTTGAGTAATATAAAAATAGGTATTAAATCAAATTCAATCTTGAGAATATTTAATCATTTCAATCTTTCTTTTTTTTTAAAGGGTATTTGGTTTCTTAAAAAGTATCAAAAAGAGAAAAATAAAACAATAAAAGAAAGTAATTTTCTTACGTTTAAATAATATAAGGAAAAGATAAGAAAAATATCACAAAAATAAGAGAGAAATATGCTAAATAGTTTTAATTTCTTCTCACTTTGCTTAGAATTAAATAAAAGAAAAGTTGAAAAAATGTATTTTCTTTTTCTTTTAAATGTTTAATTTTCTCTCTTGATTTTTTCATGAAAAAGAAATTAATACTTTTTCTTATTTTTCTTTTTCCTTAAACTTTAGAAGAATCAGATATAGTCTCAATAACAAATATATTGTATATGGAATAGATATGAAGTAGAGGATGATTTCGAATATATCTATGAAGTTACCTTCTTCAACAAGCTAAATGGCCACATGAAGGAGGCTTAACTACCAACTCCAACTCAATTTGATAATCTTTTTTCTCTTTGAGGGAGCCTTTTAAGCAACTCAAGTGGTATCATGCCCTTAAACTCATCAAGGATTCCCTTGATTGCCTTAGATAAGCATTCCCCTCCTTAAGTGTAGCCAAGTAAGTCACGTACTTCTTCTTTAACCCCTTTTTCACTTGCATAGCTGATAACAAAAGGGTTATGAGCATACCTTTGGTGACCATAAGGACTACAAATGGTGTCTCCTTCTCTAAGATATCATGGAACATAGAAAGGATAGCCGCACTATCTTGACCTTGCATAGGAAGTCCATCCCTAACACAACATTGAAGTCATCCATCAATGCCACTATAAAGTCCATCTTGCTTTCCCAAGTGTCAATATGTAGGGTAACCCCCCATGCTACATCTTAGAGTGGCTTGGTAGCAAAATTGACTCCCATAAGCCATTGACCTTCCTTGGATGCATGGAACTTTAGTTTCTTTACCTTATCCACAAAGACGATTGTGTATGGCACCCTTGTCCACCATGGCCTCTGTAGGCTTGTCATTCACATAGGCTTTTACGTACATCAACCCTTTGTTGAGAGGAGTCTTTGGCACCAACTCAGTCTTAAAGGCATTTAGGAGCTACATTAACCCGATATGAGCATCACTTTTTTTCCTTCTTATTAATCATGGCATTAAGGGTCTTCCTTTTAGGGCAATCTCATGTCCAGTGTGAACTATCGCATAGGAAGCAACTAGTCTTAAGAGTGAACTCCTCCCACTTGCCCTTGTCTTCCTTAGCATTAGAGGTCTTGTTCAATCATTCTTTAGAGGAGTTGTAGCTCTTCGACCCTTTATCTCCCCCACTTTTAGCATGGTTACCCTTTGATAATGGCTTTGGCTTGGAGAAGTCTCCCCTCTTATACTCCACTAAGGACACCACTACTACCAAGGTCATGGCAAGGTCTTGGACACCACAACATCTTAGCTCATGTGGTCCAACTTTATGGGTTGTCCATGAAGTTGAACAACCCCTCTATCATTTTAGGAATCTCAAGCATGAGTGTAGAGAACTCCTTGATGTACTTATGAATCAAGTCTATGTGCTTGAGACACTTCATGTTCTTTGTTGCTAGGTAAGGTACATCTTTCGAGTATAATTGCCTATCAATCTCCCTCTTAAAGGCAACTTATTTGTCTTTAATGCATGTGCCTTTTTCTATATCAACATACCACCGACGTCACCATAGAGTAATCATGTTTGTAAGGTAGAGGGTTGTGTGTACCTTAACAGCCTCATCAGTTAGTGTTGTTACCTCAAAATACCACTCCATGCATGTGCCACAAAAGGTTGTTTAGATCCTTCGCATCCTTCTTGCCATTGAAGACTTGTGGCTTTGGCATCTCTACCTTAGGTGCCTTATGAGTGGTTGTGACTTGAGTAGAAACCACACTCTTATAAATGGTCGGTTCTTGATGTACCTCTTTATCATGAGTCTCTATACGTGTTGCCAATGACTCTATAGACCCTCAATTTTGTCCATTTATCACATACCCTTAAGTTCACTTCTAGTGCTCCATAATAGTTCATTGGTGGCCTACTAGTACTACTCGTATAGCTTACTTTTTCTGAGCCACTTTGGAGACTTTGGTTAAGGGGTTTATCCGGTTCTACATTACGACCTTGGTTGCCCTTCAAGTTTAGACTAGGCTTCATTTAGATACACTTATCCCATTAGGAACCACCCTAGGCCCACTTAGATTCACCTTGACCTGCTTAGATCCACCTACACACCTTCTAACTTGCACACATTCACCTTAGGTCACTTAGGTCACTTAGGCACCTTTTCAGAATAGGTCACTTGGACATTTCTTTTTTCATAGTCCACTTAGGTGTGTTCTTGATTTTGGTCACTTCCTTTTTTGAGATAGGATGAGTATTGGCTTGATTATATATTGCATGAAATGAATTTTTTATTTTTATTTTTGAGAGTTTGAGTTTGACATTCAAATTATTATAATCCGTTGCATTAATTTAATTTCTTGATTTTTTTCTAATTGCATACATCTAATATTTATTTTTATACCCTTATCAATTTATTTGTTTATTTACTCACTTATTCATTCATTCTTTAATTCCATGAATTGACATCTTGGATTTTTGTGGCCATGTGATTTGATTTTCTATTTTATTTTATTATATTTCCAATTATATGATTTCTTATTTCAACTTTATTTTTAATTTTATTTTATATGAGACTTGGAGCCATCAAGGAGAGGAGATCACAGCTGAATGGAGGATGGAAAGAAGATTTATATTGTTAAAAAAGGAAGGCAGATCACGGCTGAAGGTAAAAGGAAATGAATTTTGTATTATTTTTTATATATAGAAAGTGGAGACTGACAGATCTGGAAAAGGAGAATTTCACTACCTCGGCAAGAAGAGGTCTTAGATTATGATTGATAGGGAAGGCTATATTGCGATGAAACTTGAAGCAGGCCATATAAATGAAGCTAGATCTATATATAAGAGATGCTACAGTAGAAGGTTAGGTTCAGAGGACATATGTCATTCTTGGTTGCGCTTTGAAAGGGAATTTGGCACACTGGAAGATTTGGATCATGTTGTACGAAATGTTACACCTCGTCTGGCAGAGCTACAGTTATTTAAGTTACAAGAGTCCAAAAGTATAGCTGCATCAACAGATCAGATAGAGAATCCCCATAAGAAAAATGCCCCTTGAGAAGAGAAAGTCAAGCTCCACTAGAACTGATGAACAACCTCCAGCCAAGCGGCAGAAAGATACTGCTCAAAACCCCAAAGCCTTGATTTTGGAGCAGGAGGTGCTTATAATGACGTTATCATTGAAGAACATGTGGATGCAATAGACAATGGTATACCTTCACTTCAAATAGTAATGCTCATTGTTGGAACACAAGGAGATGTACAACCATTTGTTGCCATTGGAAAAGGCTTACATGCATGTGGTCATACAGTCAGACTGGCAACTCATTCTGATTTCAAAGAAGTTGTCTTGAATGTTGGGTTGGAGTTCTTCCAATTAGGTGGAGATCCAAAAGTTCTGGTTGGTTTACATCTTTGCAGATATGGTCAAGAATAAAGGCTTCTTACTATCAGATCCATTAGAAATACCGATCCAAATGAGTCAAATAAAGAAGATTGTATGCTCTTTGCTCCCAGCATGTGTGGACCGACATCATATTAACCATTGTTCAGGATTTAGCTAGCCATATATATACATATGATTTTGTATTCGTTCCAGAGTATGGGCCACCTTATGTGTAGAGCCTAGTGCCATCACGGGCCTTTAGATGATGGGCCTAAGACTCGTGAGGCCCAATAGCCAAAGGGTATAGTCCCTAAGGCAGGAGGGTATAAATCCATAGAATAGTATATGTTCTTGATGATGACAACGTTTTCAAAACAAAAATAAAACTTTTTTCTCCCGTTTCCCCATCATCAGAGAGAATCACAGAAAGGTGGTGCCCTCCACAACCTTAGAAGATCTGTACCTCTTCAACAAAACAAAATGGACTCGGTATGTTCCAATGAAAATGAAGGCATGATCTTTGAATGAATTGATATATATACATATATCTTGTATGTGTGTTTGGTGTTAATGGAGAATATAGAAATTTAACAGATGATCCTATCTCTAAGGTTTCATTTTAACCGGAGGCTACTATGATGTTGGAGACAACGTAAAATTCAACTTCCCAATGGCATTCACCACAACCCTTCTAGCATGGAGTGTGAGAATTTGGGCAGTTCATGGACCCAGACCTTCAAAATGCACTAGACGTCGTTTGATGGGGTACTGTCTACTTGCTCAAAGCTACCACCACTCCTGGCACTGTCTTTGCTCTTGTTGGCGATCCCTTCGGTGACCATAATTGTTGGGAAAGGCCTGAACACATGGACGCTCCTCGGACCGCTTATGAAGTCGACACTATGTCTCCCGGTTCAGAAGTCACAGCAGATATAGCCGCCGCGCTTGTTGCAGCTTCCATAGCTTTCAATGCTTCTGATTCTCAATACTCCCAAACACTTGTAACGCGGGCAAAATGGGTATTCGACTTTGCAGATAAGAATAGGGGTTCCTACAACGATGCTATTGGTCGCGTGGTGTACCCTAAGCTACCGTGATAACTTTGCAGAATTTGGATGGGACACAACCTGACACTCCCATCACTTCCAAGTGGTGAATTTACTCTAGAAATTGCTACTGAGATATGTCCGCAAAAGAACACATCATTAGAGGACCTTTACAAGCCATCCGGGAATTTCTGTACACAATATGAAGTAGAGGATTTCCAAAAAATTACATTCTATCAGGATCCCCCTGACATTATGGCAAAATATACATGTCGTATTGAAGGCGATAAGTCATTATACCCAGTACTGTTGTCTAATGGAAATCTCATAGAGCATGGAGACCTTTAGGATGACAAACACTATGCCATTTGGGAAAACCCCTTCAAGAAACCTTGTTACTTATTCGCTTTAGTTGCTGGACAGTTGGAAAGCAGAGATGACACTTTTGTTACCCGTTCGGACACGACTGCATCCTTTAGGAAATCTCCAAGTGAGCCATTCATATATGCATTTCCCATATCCACGTGCGTTCAAAAAGGAAACAAAATATTCCATAGAAGGAAGGTGCTGCAATATAAATAAAAAAGAAAAGGAACAGAAGAGAGGGATTTTTTGGCAGAGAGAACACGCGAGGAAATTTTTTTGGGCAGAGAGATCCACACACAAAGAAATGTTTTTTTTTTTTGGAGATCGACACACGAGAGCAATTTTTGTAGAGGGGACACGCGCAGATTTTGAGAATAGCAGAGGACTTCAGACAAGGATTCGGTTGCCACTTTGACTTACCAAGAAGACTTTCTGAGAAACACGCACAAGAGCCACTTATTTGGGAGGGGTATCAACGACACGAGGTAGGTAACTTCCCGTTTTTTTTTTCTTTTCGATTTAATTTAGTTTTAATTTTATTTTTTCGTTTGAATGTGTTTAGGATGTTAATTTATTAGTTTAAATAATCTCATGAGATAAAGTTTTTTTTTTTTTAATTCCGGATTAGTTTCGTTTTAGTTTATGTTTTAGTTTGAATATATTTGTCGATTTTAATTCATTAGTTTAAATAGTTTCATCAAATAAAGTTTGTGCTTTTTAATTCTAATTAGTTTAGTTTTAGTTTGTTTTTTTTTCAGTTTAAACGCATTTGTTGATTTTAATCCTTTAGTTTAAATAATCATGTCTAATAAAATTTGTGTTTTTAATTTTAATTAGTTTAGTTTTAATTTGTTTTTTTATAGTTTAAATGCATTATTGATTTTAATCCTTTAGTTTAAATAATCATGTCTAATAAAGTTTGTGTTTTTAATTCTAATTAGTTTAGTTTTAATTTGTTCTTATTTTAAATGCATTTATTGATTTTAATTCATCAATTCAAATAATCTTATTAGATAGAGTTTAATTTCAATTTAATTCAATTTTAATTTATTCTACAATTTGAATGCGTTTATGATTTTAATTCAATTGTTTGATTAACCCCCTTGGATGAATTCCATATTTTTAATTCCGATTTTAGTTTAATTTTATTTTGCTAATTTATTTATTTGTTTTAGTTTAAATACATTTGCAATTTCAATTTGATGGTTTAGCCAATCTTATTAGTTGATGCTTTTAATTCTAATTTAATCTAGTATTAACTTTATTTTTTTTAGTTTGAATGAGTTTATGCGATTTTGATTTCGTTAATTTTGATTTTAATCCATTCATATCCAATTTTGTAGTTGATTATAATTTTAGTTAATTTAGTTAATCATGTGTTATTATTTTCATGTCTTAAGTATGACAATTCTAATTTTGATCCCTCAATATTTAGTTTTAGTGTTTTTTGAGTTTCAGTTAATTAATTTAGTTAATCATATGTTATTATTTTTCATATTTTGAGTATGACATATTTTGGTTTTGATCTATTAATATTTAGTTTGAGTTTTTTAGGAGTTTTTGGATAGTCAATCTAGTTAATTGCATGTTATTGTTTTCCTATTTTCAAGATTGCTAAACTTTGGTTTTTGATTTACCATATTTTGTTAGAATGCTAATTTACCTTAAATGATCCCATATTATCATCTCCATATGCTAAGTTTGTTGACCTTAATCTTTGATTGGTTATTTTTTTACCTTAATTCATGCATTTCTTGAAATCTAGATGTTAGTCTTGGATGATATTTTTGTTAGTTTGTTTGATTAGGAAGTCATTAGTCTGTTGTCTTAGTGATTGTTGGTCAAATTTTTTTTAAGGCCACTAGAAACCCATGAGGTTTGGCCCTACTCTCACCACTCTAATTGGCATGATTCTCTAAATCTTTATTTTTTGATTTTGTTTTCCTTTGGATTGCCTATGTTTGATGCTTGAATATTGTCCTTTGAAAATCATCCTTTTCTTTTAAAAAAAAAAAACTTTTCCTCAAAATGTTCCTCCCTAAAGTGCATTTCAAAAATTCATTTAGAGTCTTTAGAATCAAAATCTTCTTTTAAAAAAATAATATGCAACCATATTTTGATTGGTTTGCATCTTTCTTGGTTTTTAATGAAAATTTTTGTTTTGAACCAAACACGAATCAAAGCTTGTGGTCCCAAATAAATGGGATAATTTTAGGCTAAATTTGTGTATATTAGTTTGGGGAATTGGTGAAACCTCTACATAAGAAAATCTTTTCAAAACTTATTTTTGCTACCACCCTTGCCATTTATTGTAATCATATTTACATTTTTTTAGGAATTATATAATAATTGATTATTTCGTATACTCTAATCGTTTTTTTATGCTAATTAGATATGCGTGTTAGGATTTTTTGTTTTATTATTTATTATCTAACTCTCCATGTCTTGAGGAAGCGTATTATGAGTTATTTATGCTATCCAAATATGCCCCTATCACCTACCTTCTGAATTCTGTAAACATGATTGTCACTATGAACTATGTCTATGTTTGATAGTGCTTGGGTGTCTTGATATTTGTTACGTTGCCCGATCATTTATGATAAAACGCATGTTGGGTGATATATTATCTAAACTAACCATTGATGTTTTATGATAGCTCTTAAGAAGTGGTCCAGGTACGCACCCTAAATCTTCTATATGATTGTGATTGGTTTTCTTGTTAGGCATGCTATTCTTTCAAAATCACCTAGCCTACCTAGGTATCTATAATTAACAAATTAATTGTCACATTTCCTTTAACTTAGTCAATAAAGACCTTTATAGGGCTCATTGTGTTACCTTCATGTGCCATCTATCAAGAGAGGCAAGCTTGATGAAAGAGCTAAGAAATGTGTTTTTGTTGGGTATGCAGCAGAATCAAAAGGTTACAGAATTTATAGCTTGAGTAGAATGAAAATTGTGATAAGTAGAGATGTGCACTTTGATGAAAATTCCTACTAGAATTGGGACTTGAAGAAAGTCCATAAATGTGATCAAACCACTCCATCTATTCTTGAACCAATAGTAGAAAGTTCAAGTCTTGAAGATCCACTTGATGTTGAAGCAACTTCAAACACACCAGTGCTTAAGGTGAGGCCATTATCTTATGTGTATGAGAGGTGCAATCTTGTACATGCTGAGCCTACATGTTACATAGAAGCTACAAGATTTCTAGAATGGATTGAGGCTATGAAAGCTGAAATTGATGTTATTGAAAGAAATGGAACTTGGAAGTTGACATAATTACCCGAAGCTAAGAAGGCAATTGGTGTAAAATGGGTTTTCAGAACCAAATTCAATTCAGATGGTTCAACCTTCAAGCACAAGGCTAGATTGGTTGTGAAGGGTTTTGCTCAAGTTGTTGGAGTGGACTATGGTGATACATTTGCACCAGTAGCCAAACATGACACTATAAGGCTGCTACTTGCACTTGCTGGTCAAATGGAATGGAAAGTGTACCATTTAGATGTCAAGTCAACTTTTCTAAATGGTATACTTCTTGAAGATATTTATCTTCAACAACCAAAAGGCTTTGAGGTTATTGGGCATGAACACAAAGTGTAGAAGCTGCACAAGGCTCTTTATGGTTTGAAGCAAGCACCAAGGGCTTGGTATAGCATAATTGACTCTCACTTGATCCAACTTGGATTTAGGAGGAGTGAAAATGAAGCTACTTTGTATTTGAAACAAAATGAGGATGGTTTGCAATTCATAGTGTCACTTTATGTTGATGACATGCTAATGACTGGAAGCAATGTACGATTGTTGGTTGAGTTCAAAATGGAAATGCAAGATGTATTTGAGATGTCTGATCTTAGCATCATGAACTACTTCATTGGAATGGAAATATACCAATGCAGCTTGGGTATCTTCATTTCACAGAGAAAATATGTTGTTGATATTCTCAAGGAATTCAAGCTAGAATCATGCAAAGAAGTAGCAACTTCGCTAGAACAAAATGAGAAATTTCAAAGAATGATGGTGAGAAACTTAAGGAACCCTCTGCATATAGAAGCTTGATAGGCAGCCTACTATACTTGATAGCAACCATACCTGACTTGATGTTTCCAGCTGGTTTGCTTTCAAGATTCATGAGTTCACCTAGCAATGTTCACATGGGAGTTGCAACAAGTGTGTTGAAGTATGTTAGAGGTATAACAAATCTTGGCATCTGGTATTTAAAGATAGGAGTTAAGCTAGATGGCTATGCTAATAGTGATTGGGCAGGAAGTGTTGATGACATGAAGAGCACTTCAGGTTATGTATTTACAATTGGTTCAGGTGTCATTTGATGGAATTCAAGAAAGCAAGAAGTAGTGGCACAATCAACTGCAAAAGCTGAGTATATCTCCTTAGCAGCTACTACAAATCAAGGAATATGGTTAAGGAAATTACTTGCTGATCTAGGCCAGGAACAAAAGTTCACCAACAAAGCTTTACTGTGACAACAAGTTAGTCATTGCATTGCTCAAAATCCTGTGCAACATGGCAAGACCAAGCACATGAATGTAAAATTTCACTATATAAGGGAAGCTGAAAAGAATTCACTTGTCAAGTTGCATTATTGCTCAACTGATGTGCAACATGCTGACATAATGACTAAGGCACTTCCTAAATCAAGGTTGGAATTCCTAAGGTTGAAGTTTGGCATGTCCAAGGAAAATCTCAAGGAAGAGTGTTAGAACTCATGAGAGTTTGCCTCTGAAGTTTGAAAAAGTCTTTGTTAGACTGAGTCTTTGTTATTGTTTCATATCAGATTCTTGCTCCATAATTTTCTGTTTTTAGTTAGTAGAAGTAGTGCCAATAAAATCTTACAGTAGCTGAGATTTTTTTGCAATTTTCATTTGGTTGTACGCCTATAAATAGGCATTCTCATTTGTGAAATATGTGTGTGCCTTCCTTCAATTCTTAACTCTCAAATTATTTATTTTTCTCTACAAGTTTTAGTTTTTTTTTTCTACAGATTGTGACATAATTGAACTTTTCAAATAATCCGAGCCACCCAACTGAGAAGAATAGTAGGTTTTTTCAATCAAAATCCTGACCATCTCACTAACAAGACATTTTGAAGACAACAAGTATAGGTTTTTCAATCAAATTTTATAGCATGCATGTCCTTTTTTTTTCTTTTGGATTGAACAAACTTGCTATTTGTCTTTGCATATATGTTTATCCTATTTTTTAATCTATATTTACAGATCTATTAGGAGAAGACAGAGAAGTAATTAGGCTATTGAGAGGCCCAAACTAACTCAAATCTTTCATTGGGGGTAAGGATGATAGTTTGTAATATCACTTTGTTATGTTGTTGGCTTCTACACGGATTGTGCCCAGAGAGTTCACCGATTGCATAGATCTTTGATTACTTTGAGTATAGATCATGTATCTTGATATTCATCATTGGTGCATAAATTAACAATTTAATATTTTGAACTTTATTGATAATTTAACATGCATGTTAGTAGACCTAGTTTTATATGCTGTGAATTTCACCCTCGGTTAAAAGTATATACAAGGACCAAAGTATCAGCTGAGACAAGTACAACTCAGCCAAGTCCTATTCGCCTTGGGCAAGCCTACTACGAAATCGATATTTGAGTTTGACTCAAAGATGGTCTAGATCCATTCAAAATGAGAAACAGCCTAGAACTTGAGTCTTGAGGAGAATCAATCACAAATGGTTTTATTCTCATTCACCTAATTGCAAAGAAAGGAAAAAAAATACGGTTGATTGAGAAGAAGAGAACAAGGAGGATGGTTTTATCCTCATTCACCTAGTTGGAAAAAAAATGGGTTTGAAAGAGAAGAAGAGGATGGGAAGGATGGTTTTATTCACATTCATCCTATTGCAAAGAAAGAAAGAAAAAAGGTTTGAAAGAGAAGAAGAGGATGGAGAGGATGAAGAGATGGAACTCGGGTAATGAGGTAATGGATTTACCCATGGGTGTTAGGGTATTTATAAAAATAGGTAATGAATATAGTGGTATTTATACCATGGGTAATGAATATAATGAAATAAATAGAAACGTAAATATAAATTATAAAAATTTAATTTAATTATATTTTAAATAAATTACTAACTTTTTTTTTTAATACAATTAAATAAGATGTATAAATTAAATTTTATTAGATAACATATTACTAAAACAATAATACTTACTTCTATCAATATTAACAATTGAAAATTTTATGATTAATTAAATTTAATATGAAGATATTAAATTAAAAGAACTTTTAATATTAAAAAATAATAAACATATTTTATGTTTATTTAAATAATATGAAATATAATTAAACTTGAAACTTTATAAAAATTATATTTAATTATATACATTTTGCCTTTAATAATTTGATACTCAAGACCTCCTAAGTTAATGACCGAGACCATGGCATTAAAAGATAGGTATCTTGATCAACCCAATTAACACTTTTATCACGTGCCTTTGGGGAAAAAGGGAGAATAGTTTTATATGCATTTTTCTTGCATTTTCTCAAGAGAGATTTGAACATAAGAAAAAAAGATCATAAATAAGCTTTGCGGTGGTGTGAAAATGGTATGCATATGCGTATACACCACGGATGATGCCCCATTTTGAAAGGACACGCACTGTGTCTTAGGTCTTGACGATAATGGAAGGGTCGGTGCATGTGAGTGGAATCATCTGCAAAGAGCTGATCAATTCTTAATTAGCAGTGTATGTTACGAGAAAAAGAAGCTTAACATCCAGAACTCTGTGACCAAACCCAAAATTTCAAGCCTCAATTCAAGTAAACACGTCCCTATCAAAACTTTATTCTTTGCTCCAGATAGGAAGAAATTACGGTATAATAAAAAAAAACACAGTACTGTACAGACCCCGATCCCAAGATGGGCCACTGCAGTACATTAATCTCGAAACGCAAGCCTCCGTTAAACAACTGTCGTCCCTTGGTGTGAATGTAAAATGAAATGAGAAATTAGACTTTGCCATTCAGGTAATTCAAGGGCAGTTTCTCCTTTATGACCATTCAATTTCTAGTCACCTCGTGGCAAAACCTAATAGTTAAGAATCCAAACCCTTCAAACAGATCAAACAATGAAAATTCATACCATTGGATATTCATGCTTATAAATAACGAATAACACCATCTCCTCTACATATGCATATCATCCACATATCGAATCGATTACATCTCCTAGACTGTTTGCCCCACCACCAAGACTATCATGAGGTTTCTCAACGTTGTTTTCACTGTCATAGCACTTGCATTTCTTCTTAGTGTCCAACCACACAATGCTACTAGGGTTCTTGAAGGAGAGAACCGTGAGTACTTGATAGAGAAAAGACGTGGTCTTTCAGAAAGTCCTCAGCAGATGGGTCCGGTTACTCCTCCTAGCCAAATCCATGTGAGAATATCCCCGTTGGAGGCCCTCCTTGCAAACACCCGCCTGCATCTCCTGCAAGAGCACATGCCACTGCTCCGGCTGTCAAGGCTACCATGCACAAGTGACATTTTTACAAGCCATCAGCTCCAAGAATACGTAGTTTACTGTCGTGTTTGTCATCTGAATAAACTGATTTGCAGGTCATTTTAGCTTTAGTGTCTGTATTCTGTTTTTCATCTTTTGATGAGGTTTATGTTCAACGAATAACGTAGACGAGTTCTATGCGTTCTGTGTATTAATTTCGCTCTTGATGTGTGTTGTAACAATGTGAAGTTTGTACACTTCATGATAGATAAATAAAAAGAAGAAAGTTGAATCATAAACAAATTTTTGCTTTATGATCTTTTGCACGGCTGAAACTCAACAGTCTATTAATTAGTGATTTACTTTTATTAGAAAGTAGAATATATTATCATAGAATGGATTTGCCCTGTAATTGAACTTTTCAAATTTGTGAATCAAATTTTAAAGCATGCAGGTCTTTTTTTTTTTTTTCTTTTTTCTTTTGGGTTGAACAAATTTTGTTGTCTTTGCATATATTTTTTTTTCTATATTTTATGGATATATGGGAAGAAGAAGTCGAAGCAATTGGGCTGTTGAGAGGCCATACTAACCCAAATCTGTCAACCTTGTAAGGATGTGATAATTTTAATGTCAAGGGGCTAAGGATCGATACATGATTATTCAAATCCTGTTAAAATCTCATGTAACTTTGTGAGAATTGTTTATTTTATGTTCTTGAACTAACATTATTTGCATGAAGCTTCCACTGGCACAACAGATACTATACATTTTAACATCTCCAAATGTTCATAAACCAGATATTTGCCAATGCAAGTGGAATAGACATGTTAATCTATATCAATCATACTCATTTTAGAGGTTTAGATTAAAAAGGCTAGTTACTATGATTTGTCCTCAAAGAAAAGTCAAGAAATGAGTAGAAAGTCCAAGGAGCATAGGAAATTTTTGTAAACCATGTGTACTGTTGATCCAAGTCAAACAAAATCTACCTGGCGTTTGCTATAAAACCTTGGAATACTTGAATAGTAATGTCAAACTTATCATCTTGTAAATGGGTATTTGTGTGTATAACACGACAACGTGAGCCAAATTAATGCTCACTTATTGCATTGTTTGTGTTGTATGATTAGCTTTAGCTAGAATGCTTTTTCTTCTCTTTTTTAAAAAATAAAATAAAATAATTTAAATTCATGTGTATGTTGAAAATAGTGAGTTTAGGAATTGAGTATAGATCATGCATCTTGATATTCATCATTGGTGCATAAATTTATTACAACTTAATATTTTGAACTTTATTGATAATGTTAGCATGCATGTTAGTAGACCTAGTTTGATGTGTTATGAGTTTCACCCTTGTCAATGTATATACATATATTGATCAAAACCCATCATCCAACCAATCTAATTATCTCTTGTATCCAAGAAGGAAAATATTGCGATTGTTGGCAACCAACTTGCATCCAGGCAAACTCACCTTGATATATAATGCACTAAACATATATATATTTAAACTCATTATATAAAGAAAATATTAAAAGAATATTTTAAAGAGCAAATTAATTATAATTATTTTAATTAAATGCAAAATTTTCTTTTAATTGACTACCAAAAATATAAAAATTATATAATTTTCTTCATAATGTTTTTAATATCATTAATAATTAATTAAATATTAAAAAATTATACATATATCATAATTTATTTTGTTTGTTTAATACAATTGAATTAAATGGATCATAATTTTGATATTAATATATATTTTAAATTAGACTTATTACAATCAAATATCATAATATTATATGTAATTTAATAATAAATGTACACTTATAAATTCATATTTTATCGATGCATACGATATTATTATCAAATATGATAAATCATATTATACATATATCAAATTATTTAATAAAACTTAAAAATATCATTATATTTCTAATTACATTTATGAAGTTTTTCTTATATTTTTATAAATTTTGATCAATTTTAGACTTATTGATATTTTTTT